>NC_137203.1:12474328-12726828 GCF_960531495.2 Zeus faber
GACGTTGCTATGGTCAATGACCTCCTGTTCCGTTAGGAACACAGTTCCCTCACTCACAAGTGGCTTCTGGGAGGTGTTGAGCAGTTGGCCAACTTTTATCCAGGAAGGGTTCACATCTCCAATGTGAACACATGCTCCTGCTCCCTGTGTCTCCAGCTGAATCAGGCATCAGTCACTGCTCTGCCGAGTGCTGTGCCCTATGACTCTTCTGGCACTATTAACTGTGCCTCAGGCTACAGTTTGTCACACAGCCACCGTTGGTCCAAATGATGGATTTGATTTAATCCTAGCCTCCAATAGTGTCTTGGGCAAAGTAGATTTCCAATCAAGTTAATAGCAAACGGGTGGCAATGCGTTCACTGCATTTGCTTGTAACTTTTTAAGTAGGCAGGTCATAGAGTATGTAGGACTGTGAACACCCAACACATCTCCAATCATTGGCCTTGTATATTTTTTTTGAAATTTAAATACATAGTTTATTTGTTGAAAGGTATTGTTTGTATTAACTAACTGCAGCAGGGCTTTTTTACTTACTTTGATTTCCAGCCATTCTGGTAGTCTACCTTGGTGTGTGTGTGAGTGTATGTACATAATTTAGTATTCTTGCATAAAAATGTAGGTGTTTTATTGTATTTATATGTCTATGTGTGGGTCTTATGAAATACAACTCGAACGCTGAGTAGGAGGTGGTACAGGTTAAAGGACAGGACTAGAAAGCGTGGGATCTTTGATAGACATGTCTGTCAAAGATCCCACGCTTTCTAGTTCCACGTTTCCAACGTTCCAGTTTTCAACGCTTTCTGCATTCTGGGAGCTGGCTGAATGAAGCCAAGTGTGGGGGAACCTCTGAGGGTGATGATCTCAGAAGCACAGTTTGCGGCACCCTCATCATTAACAAGACATAGCTTTAAAAAAATATTTGCTTGATTCGCACAAGTGACACCTTGTTTTGAAGCTCTGATTCTCCACTTTCAAATGATGTGGAAAAATCAAAGGGTGGCCAAAGTACACGTTTCGCTGTGGTGGGTCACGTTATTTATTTGAGAACCTGCCTGCACATGTCTGGACTTAATTCTGGTTAATTGGGCTCTCATAACATATTCACAACAGCATTCAGATTTACCCGAAGTCCAATCGGCAAAAAACTGTGGCAGAGGGTTCTCAGAGAAGGAAGTTTACATTTTATTAAATGTTAATTAACGTATGAGTATTTATTTTGTAAAATGGATATTGGCAGAACAATGGCTTTGTTGCACCTTGAAAAAATGTTTCCAGGACAGCTTGGGTAATTTAATCTTATTTGTTTAACACACACACACAATAAATGTGTATGTCAAAACACACACACAAAGTTACGGATTTGACAGTAATTCAGACTGGCAGGGTAACTGCTCCTGACACCTAGAATAGCTGTTTGCCTCCACCTCCATGCAGTGTTTATACACACCCACCCACCCACCCCCACCCACCCACACACACACACACCCCCGACTGGGTAGTTTTGAGCCCCCCAAAAACAAGAATAAAAAAAAAAAAAAAAAATACATTAAAAAAACAAACAAACAAACATTAAAAAAAAATTGGTATTTCCCGAAAAATGCATTGTGCAAATACATGATATGAATAACATTTATTTGGATTGGGTGAAGTTAAATAACTTGCAGATAGTTTCAGCATCTGCAATGTGCACACGTCTTCAAGAGACACCACTGGTGTCAGTACACCTCGCTGCCAATGTCACCAGTGCACAAGCTGAATCTGTCAACAACGTATTGAAGTGCTCTTTAGTCTATATAAACAAAGCGTTTATGATCATATATGGCAATAACTAGGTGAAAACCTTTTCAAGCTGGGAAATGCTGTTTCTCCATACTGAACACATAAGTGAAATAGTCAGCACAAAAATTAAACATAATTACATCCTAATTACGCTCTCCAGCTTTAGTTGCCAGGAATTTACATTATGCTGTATATTGCAGTTATATTTCTGCCTTTGTTTAAATATAACATATGTGCATATTTTTACTATTTCTGTTGACTTTCGATGTAAAGCTGGTTTTGCTGTTGTACGAAATGTTTTATACAAATAAAATCGACTTGAGTTGTTGCCAGGTCAATTCACTTCCACAATAGCCCTGAAGTACTGTATGGATTGCCTTGCCAACTGGCATGGCGTATTATTTAATTAGTCAACAGCAGCTGCACACTTTAATTCTCATACCACACAGCAAAAGAAAAAGTCAACCAGAACAATGGCGGAATAAAACAGCAGGCGCAACGTAACTTTGAAACTTAATTCCAAAACAACAAAAGTAATCCAACAACACAGGCTCATACCGGCGGCCTCATTTGATTGCATCTTGAAAAAATGAAAAAAATGAAATAAAAACTCAGCAAAAAAGAATTTCATTGACAAACATTTAAATCTGTGGAGATGGGCGACGGGAAACATTAAAATGATATTTCATCGACACGGATACGAGTGTTCTAGCAGAACATTTAAAGCCACACTTCATTCACTTCACCCGAGGTGGTCTTGAGAGGTCGGACATGGTGTGTCCGTCTGAGGAGAGCATTTTTTGCTGGTTTGCGCATTTGAACGTTTGACTGCACTCGGTCACCCGATTTCTGCGACAGACAGGCGGTGGGGGGTGAGACGGAGCAGGGAGATGGGACGACGGTCAAATCCTTCTCCCAGAGTGAGCTCATGTCTATGGGGTTGTTTCACAGGCCATTACCCCTCCCTGATTGTCGGAGCCAGCGAAAGGTGTCCTGTCAAAAGACCGACCCTCAGACTTCTCCGTTTCTCAACTCTTTTTGGCAACTGGGCATGTTTATGTCTCATCAAATGAATTATTTTTGTTTTTTTTCCACCTGGATATGAGAATAGTTCTAATTCCGATGTATCTTGGGCTGCGATGCTCAAAATGTTCCAACCTTTCCACCAAAAAATAAAATAAAATAAAAAAAATTGTTCCAGCTGATAACCAGCATGCTTTGTCAACAGCACAGACTTAATTTCGCTGTTGCAGTATCAATTCAAAGCGTCGGCAGCAGGGCCCGACAGATACGGATCTGTCGTCACCGATACGGATGCCAATTTTAAGTAGGGCTGTGACGATAACCGCCAGTGATGTCAGATAACGGTCATCACCGCAAATAATATTTATATATATATATATATTTTTTTTTTTGTATTTCTTTGTTTGCTGGTGAAAGTTACAGGAGGACATGAACTACATACTCAATCACTGCTAAGTAATCGTCATTGGCTGTCTTCCAAGGACTTCTGGAGAATCCGCCTCTCGTCCGTCACTTCAGCTTTGTGCGCCGCGCGAGGGGAAAGGGTGGTCCATTAAACATGTGGCGGGTTACGTGTGTCCGATTATTATTAATAATTTCTTGGGGCTGTACCCGACTCAAGAATTTTGTCAGTCGCATCGGATTCGGCTCTTTGGCTGGGAATATGAATTGGGCACGGCCGTCTGCGATCAGGGCGCACGGAGAGCCATGTCTGCGTCAGTACGCCTCACACGTATAAAAATACATTTATGATTCCCCTTATCTATAATTCCTCATTGGAATGTTTTCCCTGTGCATTTTTGAAAGCTTCTATCTGTTTTATCCTGTTTTTGTAATGGTAAACCACTATACGCCGTTAAAAACACTGCTTTTCATGGCGGTAAAAAACAAAACAAAAAAAAACAAAAAAACATACTGTCACAGCCCTGATTTTAAGGGGCAAAAAATTCCGATAACCGCAGAACAGTTGTATATTCACATTTAAACCCATATTGCCTGACAAAGTTCTGAGTCCGATACAGTAACACAAGTGATTATTATCGTAAAAATCACTGGCAATCTGTTGGCATGTGGCTCGAGGAGGATGCCTGGGACCACTAGTCTTACCGATACTGCTTATCCAATCCAGTACTTTAACAGTGCTGGTATCGGTTCTTTTTATTATTTTAAGAGGAAAAACCAAAACCAATCAGGAGCAGATTTGACACTTCTTTATTTTTTGCCCATTACGCACAAAGAGGGGGCAATTGGGGTGCAATCTGCGCTCGTCATGTCATTGTCACTCACTCAGAACAGGGCCTCCTGGTGCGGGAGACAGCCAGGCAGAGGGAGCCGCCCCCCCCCCCCCCCCCGTGCATATCTCCATACCGGCGATGGAGTGGAAGAGAAAGAATCTCTTCTGATAATAGCAAAAATGCTTCTTAGATAAATATCTTAATTATATAGCCTAAATAAAGAGAAAATACATTTATTTAATTTCTTCAATACCGTTTACAGTACCAGTAACGTCGGAGCTTATCCATACTACGGTCTTTAATAATAAAGCCCCGGGGCCTGTTTAATACAGCGTCAGTCGGTATCAAACCGACCAAATAGACCCGCTGCTCTCCATGTGTGAGCGACACAAACACAGAATATGCTCTCGACTGACTGGGTGAGTAAGATATGTCAACATTCAAATATTAGGGCTAATAACCCAGCAGGGGTTGAATATGATGTTATAGTATGTCCGTCTCCCTGCAATCTCCGTTAGCTTACTATCCACACTGACAATCCTTTAATGGTGGTTTAATATTCTCCAAGATTACATTTATTCTTCTCTAAAATGAAATGTTCCCAGAGAAATATTGACTTAATTCGAAGATTAGGTAAAATAATGGAAAGTTATAAGAACTTCATTTACTTCTAAATCTGTTCATGCCTGGTTTAACCATTGGTGGGTTATAACCTTTATCAGCACTTTATCTGTGAAATTTCAACCAATACAATAGTGCTTTGGAGCCCAAATATTGGCAGATATGATCGGCCTAGCAATATAACACACCCACCCACCCACCCACCCACCCACCCACACACACACACACACACACACACACACACACACACACACACACACACACACACACACACACACACACACACACACACACACACACACACACACACACACACACACACACACACACACACACGTTGGCCCTAGTCAGAAGTGGCTGCTTTCAGATTTGTCCCCTAACAGCTTTAGTCACAGTAGTTCTGATTCTGAGTTTCCCATGGATGCACGAAGACTTACTCTTTGAAGGTGCTGCTGTCTGGGTCCTCAGTCATCACGTCATGCAGTGCCTCCACACAGACGTTGATAATACCGCAGAACTTATCTTGGATCACACTAAGAAACACACAGGTGACATGACATTAGGGGTGAGATCATGATTACGTCGCAATTACAGATCTCTTTGGTTTATCTTAAGACCTTGCGCTTAAAGGTATCTGATAGGGTACAAGATAAAGGCATAAAACTTGACACATGGAGGGGGTCATGAAACGATCACCTCTGCAGTCAGAGAGGCCCCAAAAAATCCTGGGCAGTCACCCTCATATACAGGGGTCAGGATACATGCCAGTGTACTTCATCCATCAGCACACACATCTAAATTGTGAAACATTCCATGTACTTCAGAATCACCTGGTCACCTTTGGCTTGTGAAATTTATATTCATAGAGTTTTTACACACCTAAGACTCCAAAGTCTTTATTCAGTCAGAGAGGGGGAGAGAGAATAAGTCTGGAATAGCCTCTTTTGTACAAAACAAGAGCAGAAGAAGAATAAAGATAACAAAGGAGGTAAGGCATGCATAATGCTTAAGTTCTATTATAGCCAAATACAGATGGAAGCCATAGAAGTTTCACATTGCCTAGCTTCACAGTTAAAACCAAATGTCATATAAATTTGCTATATATCATTAATGTCACACAAATAGCAGGCACTGATGTATCCACTGGGACCTGAAAGGACAAATGAAGTGGGTCTGACCATATCAATCTTAGGGGTAAAACGGAAAGGTAAAACTAAATCCAAAAATAAAATAAATAAACATCTGTGTGGGTGGGGGCATTGATGCTTCAAAGGTTCTGTCAAACACATGAGTAGCTGGGGAAGTAGACCCCAGGCAACGCCTCATACAAGTTTATGCTGCATGGAGCCAGACAAAGAAAATGAAAATAAGTGTGTGACAGGCACATACCAATGCTGCAAACATCGCTCTCTCTTATCTCCTCATATGTGGATGTATTTTAAATGTGCATCATTTAATTTATATTTATATATATATATATTGTTGTTCTAATTAAATAGTTTTTTCCGACTTTCATTGCCATTCTCCAAACATGCGGGAGACACAGACACCCCACCACGACGCGACTCTCCCCGCAGGAATTTTTTGTTTCATGTAAACATCGCAAAATAAAATAAAATGAATAAATAAATCTACAATACAAACACTTCTTTTTTTATTGCTTTTGTTTGGCGAAACAGATCGGATGAAGCAGATGACCATAAATATACGGACCAGCCACACAAATACACACACTGCATCACAGCTTGCTGCAAATGGGGCTGCATAGCTGCAGACCGGTCAGAGTGCCCACGCTGACCCCTGTCCACTGCCGAAAACGCCTACAATGGGCGCATGGGCTTTGGAACTGGACCGTGGAACAACGCAAGAAGGTGGCCTGGTCTGATGAACAATGTTTTCTTCTACATCATGTGGCTGGCCGGGGTATGGGTGCGATCCGATCGAGCATCTATGGGATGTGAATGTGCCATTGAAAAACCCAAATCGGTCGCCACCAATACATGTAACAGCGAATTTGCGCGGTTTCTAAATGCTGTGCATGTGTTGTCTAATTGGTGAAGATTTTTTCTTCATTTGATTGTGTTTTTCTATTTGCATGTGTTTTCTTAAGTTGCAGTGCGTGCGTTGTGCTCTCAGGGCCACAGTACAGAAGTTAATGATTGTGTTTGGGCGTGACTGCTTCTACCTGGCTATCCTTGGTAACCTAGATGCTGGATTTGAAAACAGAATTTTTCTGATCCAAATTTGCCCACTCGGATTCTAGCGACTTGAATTAAGTTTCACAAATATCTGCAACGCGAATTTTTGGATCATATTTTTTAAACATTGAAAAAAAATTTCATCGAATTTGAATTATTTGAAATCGAGTTTTTGAAATAAAAGTGAAAATATTTCATGTTATAAATTCAAAGTAGTTAAATGTCAACATCTAAAATTAAATGGCTTTAAATATTTAAAACATTATACGAGTATAAAATGTTGAAGCAGACATGACGAAGCTTAAGTTGGAAAGAAAATACAACTTTAAAAGAGTCTGAATTCAAACAAATGGTTGTGTTGTGCATCAATAACAATCCTCCTGCTATTACATTCTGTATTAAAACTGCTTTGAAATTGAAACATAGCAGCCATTGCTGGACCACGTCATGTCAAAACATCACTCTTGAACATATGTCAGTTTTAATATGATCCAGCCCTTAGTGATGATGATTGAATGATTGGTTTCAAAGGCTGACTCGTGTTCTGTGTTTCTGGTCAGGCAAAACTATGTAAGTGGGAACATAATCTGAAAGCCGATGGGCCATGGAAAAGAGGCATTTTCTTCAGAAGAGGCAGTTTTCTTTGAGAGCTCAGCGACGGACCCCAAAAAGGACGGGTTGGAGAGAGAGTATTGGCCGGTATTTATCCAAAGTTTCCAATGTGTCAATTGCTATGAATGAGTGTATAACATCCAAAACAGGTTTTAACACGCCTAATAGGAAATTAGCTTACTCTGTCTGGCTAATTTATAGATCATTGCTAATATTTCCTTTCAGTGGGTATTGGGATGGAGAAAGCAGATAAAAAAAAAAAAAAAACTTGCGCCAATTAACTAGGAAAGGCAAATAATTAGATGAGCTAAGAGACAGGTACGTTTTTTTTTTATTGTCAGACATTTAGTTTGTAGCAATGGTAAGATTAACTTTGAGCGGTGGAGGAGGGGTCATTCTAAATAACCTTTTCAGTGTACTGATGCAATTGGCGGTTTTTAGTTACATACTCAGGTTTTACGGACACCATTAAAAAGTGGAATCAACTTACACCACAGAACAGCTCTGAATGTGCCGATTCCATTTACTAATATAGTAAATGGACAAAAAGCAAAAATGTCTAGGTTGCTTAGGCAACCACAGTTCCCTGAGGAGGGACCAGATCTATTACTCATGGGACTGATTGTCAGATCACATAATCCAAATCAAAACGCTTTGCATTCACCCCTGAAAGGCAGGGGAAGTGCCTCGGCCCCTGCGGTTATATATTGCGGCTTGACTTCCACTTCCTCCTCTATTCTGCTGCTGAGCGCCTCGGAAGGGCACCATACTGCAGCACAGTAATAGATCTGGTCCCTCCTCAGGGAACAGTGGTTGCCTGCGCAACCTAGATGTTCCCTATCGCAGGGACTGCGATCTATCACTCATGGGACAGCATACCATCATATGATAGTATGGTGATCACCCAAGGGTGTTACATGTCACATGTCCCAGACCTGTGAGTGGACGTGTGAGGAAAAATGCTTACGGGATACTTTCTGTAACACCTGCATACTCAGGTCTGTACACCACACGGAATATGGTAGAGCAGACCTAGTAACGACTAACATGTAAAAGCATACAAATGTGTGTGTGTGGGGAGCCCCAAGACGCTGCCCGACATGTCCTCCAATGACACCCCCTGAAGAGGGTCTAAGTGGAGGACACTCTTCCGGTGGAGTGGGTGCCCAAGCCCTGAGGGGCCTCGAATGACAAGTTCCTGTAGGCCAAGTCTATGGCTTCCACCAGCCGATGAGCCAACCTGCTACTTGGACAGGGGCTTACCCTTTGCTTGGGCACCAAAGCACCCAAGAACTGGTCCCCACGCCTGACTCCCTTTGTGCGGTCCATATAACACTGCAGCGCCCGAAAAAAGGCAGTGGAGAGAAGGCTGCCAGCTCAATGAACTGACTCCGAAACGGAGTGGTAATGACTTTCAGGGTGAAAGAAGCGTTGGGACTCATGACCACTCTATCACCTCTACCTAGGAACTGTATGCAGGATGGGTGGACTGACAGTGCCTGCAGCTCGCCTACCCGTTTCGCAGAGGTGAGCGGCCGCAGCAAGGCCGTTTTCAGAGAAACGATCTTGATGCCTGCTGTGTGTAGGCACTCGAATGGAGACCATGACAGAGCCTGCAAACCTACCAATAAGTTCCAAGAGGGGAATTAGGGACGGCTGCGCGCAGGCGTTGGATGCCCAGCATAAAGTGAGACGCCAGGGGGTGACTGCATAGTGCAAAGCTGTCCAAGCCCACATGCAGAAATAGCTGCCAGATAGACCGTTAGTATAGCGACCACTTTCCCCTCAGCCAGCAGTTTCTGCGGGAACTGTTATATTAGCCCTACAGGGCACTCGGATGGGGCGTGACTCCGCTGTTCGCACTGTGGAACGCACGGCACCAAATCGTTCCACGGGCCTACATGAGTAGGTCTCACCTGGGAGGAGCTCCAAGAGGGGCCGACACATGTTGCACAGATCGGCAAACCACAGGTTGCTGGACCAATAAGACGCCACCAGCAGTAGCACCAGGTTGTCCTCCCACACCCTGTCCAGCATCGGCTGAATGAGTCCCAGGAGGAAAAGTGTAGAGCAGCGCCTCAGGCCGTGGGTGGGCCAACATGTCCACAACCAACGGTGGCTGGTCCACACCTAGGGAGAACCATAACATGCACCTGTTTGCATCACCTCTCACAATGCAAACAGGTCCACCTCTGCTCGGCCGAATCGCAACCAAATCTCGGCCATGAACTGGGGGTGAAGCTGCCAGTCTGCCACCCAGGGGTTCCCTCTCGTCTGCCCCACGGTTGAGGCAGCCAGGGATGTGGACAGCCCAGAGGGAGAGGAGGTTCTGCTCTGCATAAAGCAGTGTTGGTTTGCTGACCCAGGAGGAGGGACTGGACCCTACCTACCCTACCTACCCTACCTTATCAGAACATATCGGCCCTTGAGGGCTGGCAGGATGTGCTGAAGAGCTAATAGCACTGTGTGCAGCTGTAAGCTGTTTATGTGTTATCGTCCACCGCTGGTTGGCTGTTGTAGATGGCTCCCCACCCCGTCAGGATGCGTCCATGGTGATGGTGGAGCGATATGAATTGCTCCCCACTGGGATCTTGCACGAAGGAAGAGTACACTTCTCCACACTGACTAGGCCCTCTTGCACCTCAGTGACAGTCATCCTGCGGTGCTTGTCCTTCACTGGAAGGAAGCACTTGGTCAAGTACCACCCTTGGAACGCCCTAACTCGCAGCATGCTGAGGGGTAGCGCCAAAGTCACTGACGCCATAATGCCCAGTAGTTTTTGATACAAAAGTGATGTCACTGATTGTCCATGTCTGAACTGTGACTCGCATGACTTGATGGCCTGAGCCCTGACTGGGGATAGTCGGACCATCAAAGAAATATATCTAAAATATATATTTTAGAATAATATATTTCCCAATAATATATTTTTATAAATATATATTATTTATATGTAAAATATATATTAATATACAACATATATTATTTAAATTATTTATATATTATAAAATCTAGAAACCAAGTCCAAATCCATGCCCATAAAAGGGGGAATGTTGACATTGAAGCCCAGACTCCCCAGGTGAGAAAGGGTTAATCTGGCCGCCTGTCTGACTCCTTCCTGGGACTGGCTGCAGGCGAGCCAGTCGTCCAGGTAGTTGTACACTCTCTCCCCCTGCTGGCGTAGCAGTTCTATCGCCACTCCCACACATTTCCTGACCTGTGGGGCTAGAGAGAGACCGTATGGGAGCCCATGAAAGGCAAAGCGTAGGTACTCCCTGTACCAGGGGTGAATAAAGATGTGAAAATATGCATCTTCCAGATTAATTCCACAAACCAGTCATTTGGTCGAATAAACCTCACGATTGACGTGTGGTCAGCATCTGGAATTTAATTTTCACCGGATGCTTGTTCAACATTCGCAGGTCCAGGATCAGGTGAATATTCCCATCCTTTTTGGGACTGCAAATTATCCAGATGAGATAGCCCTTGGTGACTGTTTTCCGGATTCACAGACTTGTCATACACACGCGCCAGGCCCATTGCACATTGCAGCGCTGGCTTGGTGGAGAGATGTGCCCCGGGTTCTGCGCGTACTTGCTTACTCCATGGGCCCTTGAGATCGGCGATTGGAGCCCGTGTGTTCCGCGAATGCAGCAGTGTATCGCACAGTCAGTCGGTTGCGTGCTTGCGCGACCGCACGTTCAACCCATGGACCCACGGGTGTGCTATGTACTGTACACACTTCAAGCCTGGGTGCCTCGTGGACGCACAGGCGCTGCGTTCAATGGGTTGGGCGTAGGCCTGCTTATGGCCAATTGATGCCTCGCAGGCGACATGTTCTGATAAAGATTTCCCCCCTGGTGCGACATGACACAATGGGAAACGGGGGTTTATGAGTTTCATACTTTTCATTGTCGAATTTGTGATTGAGCTCAAATAGTGTTTCGCTGTAATGTGGGGGTTTGTGCACAGCAGGCCAGCGTATATAACAAGAGCCTGCTGCACTCCCACGGTGGAAGGTGTGGGGGAATGGGGCATGTGATTCATGGCACAGACATTTAGGGACCGATGTGGGCAAATGGTGTGTGTGTGTGTGTGTGTGTGTGTGTGTGTATGGGGACGGGGACAGAAACCCCCTTCCCGTCTCTGAGGCTTTGCCTCCACCGCACGTCTACTGCCTTGCTGGGAGGGGGACGTGCAAGGGATCCAGGACTGAAGAGCCTCCAGGCTGTTCTTCTCCTCGTTGAACCTGGCTGTCATGAGGTCCATAGCCTCACCAAAGGCCCGGTGGGGGACACTGGGGTGTTGAGCAGCGGTGCCTTGTCCCGGTCCTGAAGTCCTGTTCAGCCCAACAAGAGGATCCGGTTCAGGGCCACGCAGGCTCCCAGGGCAGCTTGGGCCACCCATCGGGTGAGGTGGAGTTAGAGGTCTGTGGCCTACCACAGCTCCACCAGGATTCCACCGAAGCAAAGCTGGCGAGCCTCGGAGTGCTGCCTACCCAGGCACGCGACGCAGGACAGATGGCGGTCGCCTTTCTCCCTTCGGTGTTCGGAGTCGGGATATGACCTCCTCGACATGAGGAGGCTATTTATTATGACTATCTATTTTCGCAGAGGAAAAAAACAGTGACGGAGATATGAAGAATGAATGTTAGAATATATTGCCTCACCGAACGGTACTCGAGCTGGTGATTCACACCGACTAACGCCAGTGGGATCCGCAAGGTCAAGCAGGCGTGGAAATACGATTGTCTCGTTCTGGATTCTTCTTGTGCTAAGTAAGTAGAGAGGAAGTGGAAATCGAGCTGCAATATATACCCAAGTGCGGCATCGTCACTTCCTCTGCCTTTCAGAAGTGAATGCAGAGCGTTTCGATTGTATTACATGATCTGAGGTTCAGTTCTGTGAGTAATAGATTGCAGTTCGTGCAATAGGAACTAATGTTTGACAGGCACGTTGGCACTTTTTTTTTTTATTGACCATAGCCTTGATGGATGGACCCATAGCCTATGATTGTCAGTGGGTGGTTTGAAATATACAGATAATAAAACAAACAACACACACACACACACACACACACACACACACACACACACACACACACACACACACCCACACACACACACAATAATATAATACATCAAATAAGATTTGATAGGGTTAATTTTCAGTATGATATTAGCGGTCAGAAATCAAACAATTTACTGACAGAGTTTTAACATTAAATTAGTTTTAACATTAAATGTAAAAACTCTGTCTTTTAACACAGTTAAACTCAGCAATTACTACTTTTTTTTTTTTTTTTTTGGCCATCTGTAACTGTGTTTAGATTACAGGATAACAGATGAAGAAGTTCACCAGGAAAAAGAAAATTTGTTAACAGACTGACGCTACAATATGGTATGCAAATAAAATACAAGATGATTCATTCTTGTGTCCTCGGGCTACAAGTCGTGTCTTCAACTTAGATAAATGTCTTAATAAAATTTTATTTGAAAATTGTACAGGAAATTTGGGGTCATTAATATTTTCTAGTGATCCAAATCAAATTAAAAAGGGAAAAAACAGGCGATGAATAAATAGCATTATATATAAAAAAAAATATTCTCACAGACTCAATGTCTACAAGGACTTATGTTTATAACCAGCTATTAATTATATTGTTACAGGACAGAACAGTATTGTCAATGGACCAGATATAAATTGGAATTATTGGAAAATTGGCAGAAAACCTTAAATCTGAATCTTGAAACCTGAAAGAATCACAATATCTTTGGCCACAAATACACTCTTGTGTAGTAGTCTCCTGTAGTAATGGCCATTTTGACCACATTAAGCAAATGGTCTGAATGCCAGCTAGTCTTTTTCATAATGTAAATTCCATTAGTCTTTAATGTGTAATTTAAAAAAAGAAAAACCGACACATAACATAATGCTCCTTGCTATGTAAATTGAAATTATCTTCAGCTCATGTATGGATGACCAACCCAGGCTCCCTTATCGGCATTAATAAACAGAGTCTAACCTACGACAATGAAACACACTACCAGTACACAGACATACACTTGAACTTTTGAACTGCGTCACTGAGGAGACTATCATTTGATTTGCTTTATCTCCATGTAGTTATTCTAACAGAAAACGAAGACATTTATATTCAGACTCGGACAATGCTGGTGCTTTACGCGTATGTGCAAAGCTAGAAAACATACTGACCCAATGTTTGTGTACATATCAACTAAACACCTGTCTGCTGTAGAATCAAAGAGAGATTCTAAATGTTCATACTGATATTGCAGAAGGGGAAAAATAAATAGCCATCAACTTTCTTGTTATCTTTTAGCCCCAATAACATTAAAACGAGTGACTGATGAGAAAATTAACATACCAAACAAACTATTTTGAAAAAGAGGAGCAGGCAGAGGTTTGAGCCTGTAAATAATGATAGAATATCAAGTGATAGGAACTGCCTTATCATGCAAAGACATTTTATAGCCCATTTAAACTACATACTTCCTAAATACATACTCTTATCTCCCATCTGATAGATCAAACATCCAATTTGTGGAACTAAATTATTTCTTGTCTCCTCCATTAATTTTTAGATTTTGTAAGATGTTATCTGGATGCAATTTATGATCGTTGTATATAACCACTTTTCAGTGGTAATTGCAGCCATGAAACCAAAACAAACTTAACTTGAGATTCTTTATCTCTATTCAAAGCATTTTATTCTGTAAACAATCGACTGAAATATAAGAAAATCATTTGGATAATAGCCAAACTGATATTCCCCGTGACACAGAAGCAATACAGAACCTTTATGTGAACAACATAATTTTGATTTATAATAACAGTCTCATTTTGAATAAGAAAACTTGTTGTATGTTAATTCTTTGCAAAAGTGAACTCTAGAGGAATGCTTTAAGGATGCTTGACAAAATATTTATGATATAACAACATTAAGATCTCCACCAGTGTATGTTGTGATTATTTATGGCAAGCGATTTGCGAGCTGTAACACAGTGCATACATTGGGGCCTAGACACAGGGTAAGGGAAGGGGGTGGACGTCCCAGAAAAAAAAAAAAAAAAAAAAAAAAGGTTCACACCTTTCTATGATTACCAAATCCAGACTGATGAACAGTCAGTCGCCAAAATCTTGATAAAATAATCCATCACCATGGCACATCAAAGAGAAAGTTTTTCATCAAAATCCAGTGCAGCTTGTTTCAACTACTTTCAAAGAGTTTCACTCAGAACATGAGATTGACTTTCAAACGCTTAAAATTGCAGGGGATGAAAATCTGGTGTTTCTATTTGGACTTCTGGACCAAATTATTCATCTGGACGCATTTGAGAAGAGGAAGAATTGGTGTACACAAAGTTATAAAGCGTAATAATCGACAAAATTTAGTTTTGTTCCCTCAAGGCCACATCAGACAAGGACAGGAAATTTGCTAATTGTCATGTCTATCCTATAGCGATGCCTTGTACGGGTATACAGTCTGTGATGATTTTCAAAACGCACTCCTATAACAACTTGTTGAAACTTTGAATAATTGATTGTACAAAAAAGGCATTACAAATATATTTTATATATTACAAATGTTTGATACATTACAAATGTTGACAAAAAACGGTTTTATAATTCATATTAATAAATGTACGGTGGTCTCAGCAGTACAGCACCAAGACCAAACTCAAACTTTATCAGAGCTGTGTCCTTTCCACCCCCCTGTATGGCTCGGAATGCTGGAGAATGACAGCGAGTGACAAACAGCTGTCGTTCTTCCACACAAAAAACCTCAGAAGAATCTGTAGGATTTTTTGGCCCAACACAATATCTAACCAAGACTTACTTAATAGGTGCCAGCAAGACAGCATGGATAATATCATTGCGAGACAGCACTGGAACTGGATTGGACATGTGATGAGGAGAGAGCCAAACAGCATCCCAAAAGTAGCCCTACACTGGACACCAGATGGAAAAAGAAAGAGAGGACGACCCAAAACTACCCGGCGTCAGACGGTCGAGGACAAAAGAGAGCTATGAACTTGACCTGGGGAAGTGTCCAGAAAATAGACCAAAACAGACAGGAGTGGATAACCTTCATTGCTGCCCCACATGTCAGAATGCATAACGGGCAGTAAGCAAGTAAGAAAGCAAATCCTATTCAACTTCAAATATATGGGAAAAACAGCTAAAATTTATAGGGAATAGCCATCAAGTGGTCAAAATTAGCATTGAACGAGAGATGGCATCCAACCTCATAGGACCATGGGCAGCTCCGCAGGCCCTGGCCTTTCGCGTGCAGCTGCCCCAAACTTGGTAGAGTAAAATATATGAAATGAACTGTCATAATTTCTACATTGTAATGTTAAGATTCAGTAAGAACTAGAAATCCTTAAGTAACATTTTTAGTATATACGGGTGACCTCTTACCTTCCCTGTTTGCCTGCATGTGTGTCTTTGTGCGTATTGGTGTGTCTTTGTGTGCATCCATACACAAGCCTATACATCCACTCTGGCACAGAGAGGAGCCACAGATTTCTTTATTGATTCTGGGGAGACGGGTCTCCTCTCAGCTCAATCGATTCACTGCACCCAAGTGGTCATGGCCACCACCTTCTTCAACCCATTCACATAAACACACATAAATAAAACTGCTAACACCGGAGCTTTGTGTTAGGCCATCCCAAAGCACTCTGAACACTAGTTTTAAAAAATATGGAAGATGCGCAATAATTCATACTATCGATATTAATTCACAGACTCACAAATAAACAGATGCACACAGATGGGTCTGTGTGTGCACTTGCATAATAAAAACATCAAAAAGGTAGGAGAAAAAAATATATACTGTATATCCATGAAAGGAGTGGGGGGAAAAGGGGAAAGAAGCTGTGTGTGTGTGTGTGTGCGTGCGTGCGCGCGTGCGTGCGCATGTGCACTCACTATTTGCCAAGCAGCAAAACGTTAAGCCTCTCACCGTCACGGTCCAGCCATCCATAGCAGCTCCTCTTAACCCCATGAAAATACCAGAAAATCCTTAGGGTCCACAGTGTGTGTGCATATGTGTGTGTGTATATGTGTGTGTGTGTGTGTGTGTGTGTGTGTGTGTGTGTGTGTGTGTGTGTGCACGTGTGTGTGTGTGTGTGTGTGTGTGTGCACGTTTGCTTGGTGTGTGCTAGGGATGAAACTGATAGCTTAACAGCTGGCAGGACATGGTTCAGTGTCAGCTATTATTGGCAGCTTTGCCGGACACAAGAGACATGATTTTCTTTTATTTATCAATGTCGTATCCTTAACTTGCTGTTGAATGTATAGATTTGGACTTATCTGGAGGACGCAGATTTGTATTTTACTGGTATTTGTTTTGTATCTTAGTGGTCCTTCATTTTCCTATACGCCTAACGGGGGATTTTGAACCCTGGGCCACAAACGGATGACTTGTGTTCTGTTAGTGATAAACTGGTTTATTGGTATTGAACTTTTTTTTTTTTTTTTAAACAAGGGTTAGATTAGGGTTTTAGAGGCACAACAACATCAATTATATATTTACTAAAATAACAGATTTATGGGACACAAGGAGCTCTCGGGCAATTGGACAACTGTTAACTTTTTCCTAGATAATTGGCAGCTACACGACACTGGCCACTACCTGTACGGTCAAGGGAAAGGCTACCTGTCTTAAATTATGACAAGGGCTTCTCACCTGTTGTCAGATGGGAGAAGGGAAAGCAGGGCCAGGGAGGACAGCTTCCTCCTCTCAGGCTGGGTGATGTTATCCATGCGGTCAACCCACATCTCTATCACAGCACCCAACAACTGGTCCATCTGATGGGGTGAGAGGATGGATACGGTGGGGGTTGAGAGTGGATGAGGAAGGGGACAGCAGAAAGTAAAGTGGATGAAGGATGAGTGGAAAAAAGGGAAAAGAAGCAAAAGGAAACAACAGAACGTGAAGAAATACGGAGACAGGTAAGAGTGGCGTGCCAAGTGGCAGAGGCAAATAACTGTGAAAAAGAACACAAACAAATGACTGATGGAGGGCTTTACTGTAGCATTCAAAACAGGGTTAGAGCATCCTGACAGGGGTCAGTTGAAAGGACTGGCCCTGCTTGTCATACCCGGTTTGTCTCCCTCCAAGCCACGTCCCCTACTGTCTGGGAGAGCAGCCTGGCTTGTGTGAAAAACATTAGCTTCATGTTTGTTTGTTTGTTATTTTGCAATGGCCTCACCCAAGGACCTTAAGTAATTCAGGTTGAGACAATAAGGTCAACACAACAAAAAAAAAAAAAAGATCCTATATTTATTTGGGGCTGACATAAAAATCAGAAGACAATTCTCAGTCTTCTGCAAAAGTGAGATATAAGTCCAAGGGTTGACAGTACCGCATGCACAATTCCTTCTCATTATTTTCTGCTTCTTTCCATACCAGTGTCTGATCTTTTGTGGCTTTGACCTTTCAAAAATAATTTCAAGCATGTTGAACAGCGGAAATGGAAAGGCAAAATCTGCGTAGCTCGGAGTCTCACCCCCAGGTTGCACTCAGAGGCCATCTGAGAGAGCAGAGAGGAGAAGAAACTTGAATTCTGGAGCAGGACTCGGCCCATTATGCCGAGGTAGGTTGACATCACTACTGGATACCTCTGTGTAACACACAAATACACAAATGTACAAGTACACAACCACGGACACCACCGGTCACCATGGACTTGGATCTATCTACTATCACTTTTAACCTCTGTGGATCTATCTTGTAAATGGACATTCGGACAAATGTACTACCACTTTGGATCGTAAAATACCATTATTACTACTATTCTTAGCATTAGTGCTATTCTTATTATTCTTCTTATTAGTGTTCTCTCTCACAGGGACACACAAATAAAACATCTTACTTGAAGCCAGTACAAATGAAATATTATACCTCCCTTTTATCTTAAACACAGGGAATGTGCCGACTTTTACTTGACTTTAGTGATGAACATAAGCCATTATACAGTCCATTGAAAGGCACTTTAATGTGACAAGACAGGGCAAACTGCAAAGGCAGACAAGAAACTGAACTGTCGAATGGACGTCAGTACACGACCTTTTAATGATGCCTTCAAAGAGCCGACAGCAAAGGTTAAAGGGCCAAATAGAAAACAGCTGACAGAGTACCACATTGGTTTGGTAGGGAGATGGTATCCTAAATGATTTTTTTCTTTATTTATCTTTTTTAGAAGAGTGACAATGTGTGGATGAGAGTACACTTTTAATGTAGTGTGATCATGATTATAACTGGTGCACAAGCAGCAGAGCAAAGCATACCTTTAATATGTAGTATTTGCATTTTTTTTTTATACTGTAACATGCATTCCACATCATAAACTTTCCTTCCTCTACCACCATTTGTGAAATTGATGATGAAAAAATTCAATTTGTTTTTCCATGTCACCGCAGCGATCAGTACATTCTCCTCCGATATAAAGTAAATCCGTACAACATTTAGCGTCGAGTTTGATCTTGGTGAAATTTGGCACGTGGGGCTGCGAAGTCGACCAAGAGCAAATTGCCTTTTGAAGTGGCAGTCCGGCATAGAGAGGAAAACAAGCTTACATATTAGGGGTGTCAAAGTATCCTATTGTAAACAATTCTGCACTGCCAGCAAATAAACGGTTACGCGAAATAAACAGTACTTGGCAAAGACACTGCGCAGACAGTTTCTGGCGTGAGCGGGGCCTCAATCCGTTCCTAAAGTGGTTGCGCAAAGACTCGTGAAATATGAATGCTAAACTCACCTCTCCGTCCACAATACCTCTGAAGACAGCCGGCAGCAGGGGATTGAACATGTGCGCCCCCAGTATGGGGCTAACCTTCAATGCTATCTCCACCACCTGCGGAGAGACAGTAGGTACGAGGATGACAAGATGAAAAAATGGAAAAAGTCCCAAACAGTGGGGGGAAGGGAATAAAGGCGGCCTGGCATAGGGAAAGAGGGGTGACCAAAAAAAAACAACAAAAAAAAAAAAACAGACGTCCGTCAACACTAAAGAGTAGATGAGAAAAGGAGTCAAAAAAGGATGACGCATAGAGCGATGAAAGGTGAGGGAACCATAGAGCTGGGTTGGAGGGAGAGAAAAATGAAAATAACAAAATAGAGGGTTGTTCTAAGTAGTTGTGTGTACTAGTAGTAGCGTAGTCGTGAGAAGTTTTAAAACCTTTGAATATGTGACTGGCCTATAGTTAGGCCTCAAGGAAAAAGGTGCCTTTCTTAAGCGATTACACTCCAATGCTTTGCCTTGCTCGGAAAACTAGAAAATCAACCATTCAAAAACAGCAGACAATGTTAATACATACAGGAAGAAGAGTCAAGCGTGAGAACGCAACCAACGGCCCTCGGCGCTTTTCTGAGTAAAAAAGGTCACCCCCGATGAGACGCCAACAAGCCAATTAACACTGTGAGAAAACAATGTGTGTTGCCGCGAGATAAACACGGCTGGCCTCAAGACTTTCCACCGCGAGCCTTTATTACCAGTGTGAGGACAAGCAAAGTCTAACACACCGCAGGGATTTTGGAGTAGATTCATTTCCACAAAACTCTGGACCACTACATGAGTGAGACACGCCGCATTTCATATATATAACCAGAAAACACAGCTTCGGAGGTACTTTAAAATTATATTGCATCGTCCCATTTTTAGAAAACTGATTCAGCCCGACAAAAGAAACGACATCAAGTGAAAAGGTGCAAGTTGCTCGGTTATGACAGCTTCATCAAGTTCTCTTTGACCAAATTGATTTTTTAAATGTGTGAACAATCTAGCCCCAGCTGTGCTTTGTCCATATGTGGCAAAAACAAACACCAATAGAATCGCCACTATATCGCAAATTACAAACGCAGGGTGGCCCGGCACAACGCCACTTGCGGTCAGTCATCTTTTTCCAGCAAAAGGGAAGCATTTCTTGAATGCCCTACCGGCTGAAATAAAAACACAAACTGATCTGAAAACGTTTGGCAAAAAGGTGAAACACTGGCTGAAACAAAACCAAACCTGTGATCATTGATCACTGATCATATACACATACGCAACACATGTGAATGAGTGTAATGTGATTTAATAATTGTACGATCATGTTAAGAGGTTTACTACTTGTCATGTGCTTACTATAACTTACGTACTGTATTTCTGGTAATGATGATGTGTAATGACCATTTAAAAAAAAAAGCCAAACCAGGGACAGGGGTCGCAAATTAGCCTCGGCTGGAAATCCTATATGCAAAACATCTGTTTTATGTTTTTTTTTTAACCTCTTACAATGTTTTTTAACATTAGGGGAAAAAAAAAAAAAAAAAAAAGTAAGTGTGCACATGCATGAACGTCAGTGGTGTGTTATGGTGATGTTTTTTTTTTTTTTTTTTTTTTTTCCCAAAACCAGAGATATTTTACAACAAAAATACCGCAAGAAGAAGACAGGGAAGATCAGAAGTGATAACGGTCAATGTCTTTCTCATTCGACTTCGCACGATCAAAGGTCCTCACCTGGTCAACAGGCGCGTGCTCAGTCACTTTCACATTCCCTTTTACTATGCGTGGCATTTCACACATAATATATCCAAAGGCTAGCTGCAATGCTGGCGTAATGAATGTAAACGCAAACAGACAGGAAGGACAAGGGGAGATAAAATGAGACGTTATGTGCATGTGGATTTGTGCCTGTATAGGTGTGTGAAACTTGACCCTTCTTCTTCTTCTTCTTTTCCAATTCCCAAATAATTGAATGAGCACACAATATTATTTTTTAGTTAATGTTATTTTCCATAAAGAGGCCCTAACCCTAACCCTAACCCAATCTAATGAACAAACCAAACCAAACAATCATCATGTCTTACCTGATCCTGGTAAATTAGTGCAAAGGCAGAACATCTGGCATTGGGCCACCATTTATTCGTGAATTTACTATTTACTTATTTTATTGGTTGTGCCCAAACATAATAACTGACTTATAATTAATAGATATTTATTCTTCATCTTTATTTGTTTATTTTGCATTTGAATGATCATGCGTGACTGAATAATCCTTTTGTGTCTACTTGGCCTCCCCGGGGCTTCAGCTGAGCAGAGATGGCTCAGAACCTCTCCATCACACATTCACTGCTCCACACTTTCCACCTGCTGTTTTACAAATTATCATTCTTAAATAAATTAAAAAATTAAAATAATTGCCGGACAGTAGAAGTTTTGATTTAAAGTGTTTAATGAAAATGTGAAATTGTAAGGAAATCCTATGCAGGGGGGCTGCGCTGGTGCTATGCCAAATCCTGACGGGGCTGTAACAGAAAGGTTCCCTATAAAACATATTTTATTGCAGTTATACTCTAGCCGGCATTTGCAAAAAAAATAACCACGGAAGTCAAAGTTCTGTCATAAAACTATATTGCTACCTTCTCTTGCACATTGTTATGTATCCGGAAATCCTGTTGGAAATCAGTGCAACAAGAACATATGGCCCAAATTAAGACTTAATTTCACATGTCTGAAATGGCCCAAAATGATCACTTTCGATTAAGGCTAACCAAATTATTTAAACAGGGCTAGGATATGTGGTTTCAGGTCGGGCCGCAGATCTCGTGTTGCCGGGTAGGGTTGGGTTGGCTTGCGGAACTAATTCCCCATATGTGTGGGTGGCGGGGCGGTTACGGTATTGCACTACGCAGGTGTGGGGTGGGGGTTGAAAATCAGACTCATGCAGCACTGTGCAACAGGCTGGCTGCGCGCGTGCGTGCGTGTTGTTATGTTGACTTTTATTGAAATTATATATATATGTGTGTGTCAAAGTTTCAACAAGTTGCTTTTGGAGTGCGTTTTGAAAACCATGGACTGCTGCCCTTTCTGCAAACTACAGATTCCATGACAGGAATAATAATTATAATAATAATGACAAATTATAAGATACAGATCACTGGAAAGTCTGGGCGTGACACCCCTTATAAATGTGCTTTAGTTGCACCAGTTCTCTGAAGGCGATCGCGCACCGCTGACATTTTTGCCTTTTTTTTTTTTTTATCCCATGCAATTACCACAGGGTCTTTGTAGTGTGGCTTTAGCAACAGTTTTTGTGAATCGGATGCTATTTGCAACGAAGCGACAGGAGGTTTTGCTTTTCACTGCAAGAATAAAACAGTGAAGTATTCATTGTTCTTCGCTTTGTTTTACAAATGAAGACAGACATCATTAAACGAATAATGTCCTTGCACAAAAAAGAACTATTGCACCCATTTAATGATCCTGAAGTTTGAGTTGATTCATTGATTGTCAAATATTTTTTATGTCTATATCAAAGTATAATCCTATTGTGTAATGATGCGTGTCTATCTATACCTACTAATTCACACTTCCACAGATTTCCACCACTGTTAGATATTTGGACCCAACACAATGACTGTCTATGTTTATGTCCATTTGTACCAATTCTGCAAACTCTCAAATGAAACGAGATGCTGTCAAAATTAATCCCCATCCAAGTGAAAACCAAACATGAATTTCTTCTTCTAAAAATATATAAGTGTTTAAATATATATATATAAATAAGTGTGACAAAGTCAAATTTAAATTGTAAAGATATTACAACCCAATAAAGCTCTAACTTGGATGAAAATGATAACAAAACATCCGAGGACAAACCTTTGTCAAATACCTTGGTTTGTCCAACTTATCTTTGCCAAAATGGACGATTCTGGTGATGAAAAAAATATTGCTGTGCAAAAAAGAATGTTTTAATCAAGTGAGAGATTGACCTAGCAGTGTATCAGAAGCAGCTTCTGAATGAGCCACAACAGAACTACAGTATACATAAGCACAAGTCTCTTACAACTCCAGCATGCAAAACATCAGATAGATTATAAGAAGCCAAAGAGCAACTTTGCATGTAGGCGGAAACCCTTTCAGGGAGAAACACTGGAGAAGTGTGTACGAAACAAACATTAGAAAGTATTTATGTTTACATCTTCGCTGTATATGTATCACAAATTCCATACTTTGTTGATCTTCCATAAGAACAACTTCTTAAATAAATGACCGCTCAACCAGCTCTTTAGTTGTAGTGAGTCCACAGATGTCATTAGTTTAGGAAAAGGGAGTGCATCAAACTCAAGCCTCCAGCTGTTCAATACCACTGACCAAAATCGCAAGACAACACATTACAAGGCCACTGAAGTCTGTATTAACCGTACTGTACACTAGTTGTTCAGCCTTTTTTTTTTTTTTCTTCATTTTTGTAAACCCTATTTGTGAGAGACTTACAGTGTTGCTAACTGTATCAACAATACAATATTATTGCAATCCTGCACGCATCGAGATGCACATCAATACTGGTCTGGTGTTTTCACACTTGGGGGCACTGACCAAGGCCAGGTACTGACACTTTCTCATTTATTTATTCACAGCCCTTATCGCGGCTGCTGCAAGATATACATTTACCATTTCAGAGTAAAGCACAATATAATCATATATAGCACTAGACTATTCTGCATGGTGTAGCTTTGTGTAGTTTCTTGACTGACTGAGGACAGAGGTATATGCTAAATTTTATGTCTACCAAATTTGCTATTGCGACAAGTTCTTGCAGATGTCACGGACCAGTCACAAAGGCTGAATACAATGAGGTAAAGGCTTGGGCGATATCGAAAATGTAATATTGTGATGCAGTCTTGCCCAAATATCGCAATACATGATATTATCGCTGTTGTTGACTGGGGGGGGGGGGGGGGGGCAGTGATGGAGAGAGTGGTTCCATTAGGCACGGCAGCAGCTGCGCGCAAACGTCCACATACTTTCCATCCTCTCTGTGCGCACAAGTGAATGAGCTCCGTCCATCACTTCCCGTGGTCCCACAGACGGACGGATGGGGGGGCGATATTTCGATACTGTGAAAATATCGAAAAGTATTCGATATTGTCGAATATCCGCTCCAGCCTATCCAGTTATGCCTTCATCTGTTAAAGGAACATTTTAATTTGGCTTTAATTTAAGCATTTGCAGTCCATTTCCCTTCGCTGTTGCAGTGTGTTGGGTTATGTGTTGCTGTGCGTTCAAGCCAACACAAGCAGTTTATAAGAGGAGACTTTATTAGATAGAATCGGTGGGAAGAGACGTGGTGGCGCCGAGCAACAGAGAGAAAGCCAGGAAATAAAATAGATGCAAGTGAGAAGTAGATTGTACAAAAGACAGAGAAGCGAGAGACAAGGTGGATTCCCTCTCTGTCTCACTGCCTAACTCTGCACCAATATTAAATATTTACTAGCGAAAGCGTTGACGGGTTGGGGAGAAGGAAAATGTCTGAATAGTGAATTCACATAACTGTCACGTCTTAACATTTATAACCTATGAGAATATCAAGATTCCCTCTAGAGTAAAATCTGGTGTCAATTAATTGTGAATATTGTCACCTCATCCCTCTCTTAATGAAAAGGACAAGGTGTGTGTGTGTCTGTGTGTTTCTGCATATGCACATATGTGATTTGGTTGTTGGGAGGAGTGGTTTCCTCCTGCTCTCCATTTCTATACTACCCACTGACAGTTGCCATTCCTTTCGCCAGCTCTGGGGGTTCCTATAATCCGGTGCACCATCAAATATACATACAGGCCGAACATGCTCCAGAAACATGTGAGGTAAGAGTCAGAAGGAGGAGGATGAAAGTAGAGCACTGAAAGTGCGGGGGGAGGGCGGACGACGAACAGCATTGAGGTAGGCATGCTGGAAGGCATGATATGGATAATGGATGCATAGCATGCGGGATAAGTGGGGGACAAGGGGGAACAAAATAAACAAAAGTTCTGGGGGGTCCGAGACGGAGTGTACCTTGAGCACCTGGACCTGTCCCTCGTTGGTTATGTCTTTGAGAAGATCGCAGAAGGATCGACACAAGGCCTCTGCAAAGTTCTGTAAAGGCACACAGTCGTGCAAGGTGGATGAGGTTATTGCACAACATTAACTGTTCGTATGCATGAGGGCATTTTTGCGCGTCTTGAGAACGGCACGTCTTGGAGGCTGCGCTTTCACCCTCCCCTAATTTGCGTGTCAATGAATAACTCCGCGTGTTTGTGTGCGAGTCTGTGTGTGTTCTCGTGTATCATGGTGAGGGAGCGTGTAGATTAACCAGACGTGCCTGTCTTTCTAAAAAAAATGTGTCTCACCTGCAGGAACTCCGTGGCTGATAAGTAGATATAGGCGTTGACAATTTGGAAGCAGGTCCTCAGGTTTTCAGAGCTGGTCTCTAAAACAGAACAGATGTTGTACATTACCAAAGGGGACGGAGGCATGAGGGGAAGAGCGGTGCACGAGGAGGGGATACAGGGGGAGGTAAGGCTGGATAAATGATCCAGCTGCTTGAGGATGCAAAGTTCAGGAGCTTTACTCAACAAAAAAAAGAAAAAGCATTTAGCCAAGTTACAGCCTCATTCTATTTACTTTCAAACTTAAACAAAAACGTATCACAGGTCAAAAGCAATTCATCCAGAGCAGCAAAACAGAAATTCCAGCAAAATACAATACATCTTACTATGGCAATTTCTTTCAATCACAGTACCCCCATTCGCTGCAGAAATGGAACTTAAAGTAAAGTGGTCGTGAGTAGATCTATCCCTCTGCTTATTCACTATGCATCCATTTCACATTCTCACGAACCTTAACAGAATCAGGTGTACAGTGTACAATCAAGTGGCAGTTGACGGATTCCCTGAGAGCATTTCAGTCATAACAGCCTGAACACATAAGTGTAAAAATGGAGTAGGCCTCATAAAGTAAAGATCAAATACTTAACTGTCTAGTTGTACTGTTGCACTCCGAAGTGAGATTTAGTTTGAGGTTATGACTACTGAAGGTACTTAGAAGCCCCAAACCAGTACGAAAATGCCTTCATCTACCTGGTATCTCTGGAGAAAAGGTTGTGACAAGATGCTTAAAGTCTTTGACATGAAAGTCTTCTAACATGCCCTCATATTCTACAAATCCAGCTGAAAAGGCATGGCGCCGACCTGGGTTGGTTTTCACTCATAGCTGCTGCACCTCTACAGTGCGTAATCATGAGTCACTGAACAAGCTGTGCCGCGGCAGAGACATGTCAAGTTGCTCCCCTGGGCGACTTCGTCCGCCCATTTTAGGAGATAGTGACGCAACAAAAGTTGTTTCAGCAAGAGTTTCACAGCCTGTAGTCTGCGTGAGCATGTTCGTCCGCATTAATTTGTCGCTAGAACAACTACAGGGATGAAAGGAGGTCATTAAGATCTATGAACAGGGACTACAATTAAATTATTCAGCACGCCCACGCCTCTATAACATCATTAACTCAGCATTAAATAATTCCTTGTTTGTCTTTGATGGTTGTATGGCATTTCACTTTTCAGCCTCATAGTAACAGCGAGATACAGCATACAGCTCGCACGGGTCAGTCCCCACTAATTACACTTCCCCCAGGGCCGGAGGTCTGGATCTGTGGATATCCATTTCCTTAATCACTTCATATAAAAAAAATTAAATATGTTAAACCAAGAGAACGCAACGACTCCCAGCTGTTCCGACCACTCTGCCTGGCACACACTGCAAGTAGACACAATAACCCCCCCAAAAAAAAAAAAAAAAAAAACCTTTGTGTGGCTACTAAATACTCTTTAGCACCACTCTTCGCATTTGTGTTTTGTGTGTCATCTGAGAGTGTGTGTGCGTGCGAGGATGCAACCATACATTCAGATTTTTGCGCCTGCACGGCACTGGATGAGGTGTGCCTGCGGGCATCAAAACAATGTTGAATCTAAGAGATTACAGGGTTCAGCAGATGCTTTTGGATGGTTAATATTAGCGTCACGGGTGAAAAGTTCTTGAGAGGAATTTTCAATCACTGCCAGAAAACAATAGAAAGGAAAATACATTTTACTGTGATGAGAATAAAATTGTTTTGGCAAAACTATGTCTGGATTGTTTTGTGTGTGTGTGTGTGTGTGTGTGTGTGTGTGTGTGTGTGTGTGTGTGTGTGTGTGTGTGTGTGTGTGTGTGGGCGTGTGTGAGGGCGTGCGTGCGTGCGTGTGTGTGTGCTAGGCAAGACTGGAGTACAAAGCGAGAAGAGGAGTAAGACAGAAAGGAGGGATGGGGTGGGGGGAGCTTGGCCAGAAGGATTGATGAGCTCGAGCCACAAGAGGGGAGGGCAGGTAACCATTGAGAATGAAAGAAGACAGGAACATGTCCGCAGGGCCCGACTTTTATCTTCAGCTACAAACGGATGATGGGGATGAAAAAGAAATGAGTAGGAGGAGAGAGGAGGTAGAGAGAGGGCCATTTGAAGAGACGTCTGAATGAATTGAGTGGGGTGAATATGTTGATGACAACAAAGGAAGGCTCAGCAAATAGACCATAAAATAAAAGTGTGTGGGTAAAAAAAGGAAACAATGACGTAAAAGAGAAGTAAAAGTTTGGGGTTTTTTTTTTAGAATGAGTAAAAAAAATAAATAAATAAAAAAAAAAACAGGCATTTGTGAGGTAGAATGGCAGGGTGGCTGAAATAAACGTGTAAGTCAAAACCCACACAGACACACACAAGGTTACTGATTTGACAGTAATTCAGACTGGCAGGGTAACTGTTCCTGACACCTAGAATAGCTGTTTGCCTCCACCTCCATGCAGTGTTTATACACACCCACCGACCCACTCACCCACACCCACACACACACACAGACCGACACAGACACAGAGAGACAGAGAAGGACAGGTAGACAGCAGGGAGTGCAAATATAAATGGGGAGTTGGAGAAGGAAGAAAGTATGCTGGTTTTCACACCGATGGAGGGAGTGGAGCCCACACAGTGAGATAGAGAGATATCTTATTTTAGTTCAAATAAATCTTTATACGTTAAAGTATAACTATCTGCAATGCCATTGCTTTCTTAAACAGTGAATGTGCACATGTTCAATCTAAACTGAATATATGGAGCATAGGTGCTGAATACACAGTTAGTGAATATCTACTGAATTAAAAAAAGATTGAGGAGGGATTTACAAATGACGTGTTAATGGGTTTCTCTTTAAATTTGTATGGGAAAAATGTCCAATGTTGTCATAGTATAGTGGTACATCCCTGGCAGATGAACACCCCACTGTGGAGTCGTACAGGGAGGTCAGGACCACGGAGAGATCCCAATGCAAAGAAAGGTGGATGACAGCTATTACCTAAAACACCTGGCGCTTATCTATTAATTACTGCTAACTGCGTGAGGCCTTTCCTCAGTTAAAAAAACGTTGTGGGATTGAGATGGTCTTTGGAAGGAGGGTGCTCTTGGGGCTACTGACATTTTGCTAAAAAAATAGACAGCCTGAATCTCGATTGGGCAGCACACTGTATGCTGGGAACATCTTCTGCGACATACTTTGGTCAAAGTAGCTAAGAACTGATTTGCCAATACAGGTACTCCTCCCTTAACGACCGAGAGATGCTTGGCGCTGAGATGCGGTGGTATTGTACGCAGCGCACAATACAGACTGGTCGGAGAGCTGGTCGTAAGTCCGAACGGTCATTAAGTGAGGAGTACCTGTATAACATCAATATGCGCCGTCACATACAAGCAAGTGTGACTTGCTAAATTCAAACACTGATCAAAACTTTAACAGATTAATAACACTAATAAGCTTAAACTGTTTGCAGCTTCAAAGGCATTGTTACAACCATTTAGCAAAACATTGTGCCATGATGCACAACTTCTCAGCATTTGCTGTACAAAGAGAAGTGATTACAACTGAAAAAAACGTGAATAATCACCCAAACATTGTTAAAATACTACATTCAAGCTAATTGAGCTACTGGCAAATTTACGTTTATTTATTTTCACTACTCAGTTAATTCTTGCTCAGTGTCATGGGCAAAAAACAAAACAAAAAACATGACACTGTTGATAATCAAACACCTTGACCTTGTCAGGCCCTGACAACTGACACAAATTGTCCACTGTGAATAGTAAGACTATAATTTTGACAACTGTCTGAGTCATATAATAAGTTTGGGTTATTAAACAGTTGTCAAAAGAGAACAATTTCTGAAAAAATCCTCTTTCACTGAAGAAAATAAATAACCAGCAGATGAATAGGCTATAATATGGCGAATTGCTCATTTCCATTTCAGCGCACAAACACAAGTAGAAATTGAGCTCAGATAAGAGAAAACCCAACCCGGCATGCGCAAACAATCACAGGCAGACAAGCAGAACCACAGGGGACCACAGTGTGAGTAAAGAAACTTTCATAGTTGTAATGAATAAATCAGACATGTAAAATCAAAGACTCCAACACGTTTGCTTTATTGTCCAGATGCAGCCTTCCTCTGTGCGGCTGTCTGATTGTTCTGCTGCTCAGCGAGTTTCATTTTGTGGCAACACAGAGTCTTATGACTCCCAGCAATCGACCTCAGAGTGGAGACGGGGGTGTGCAGTCCTTCCTGCGTGTGTTTACATAAAGAAGTTCTTCTGACTAAACCTTTGGAACGAAGATGGCTGAGCTTTCATGTTTATAAAAAAAAAAAGAAAAAAATTCTATATATATATACACACACACACACACACACACACACACACACACACACACACACACACACACACACACACACACACACACACACACACACACACACACACACACACACACACACACACACACACACACACACACCCCGATCAGCCACAACATTAAAACCACCTGCCGAATATTGTGTAGGTCCCCTCCATGCGGCAAAACCGCTCTGACCCATCAAGGTATGGAATCCACAAGACCTCTGAAGGTGTCCTGTGGTATCTGGCACCAAGACATGAGCAGCAGATCCTTTAAGTCTTGTAATTTGCGAGGTGGGGCCCCCATGGATCGGGCTTGTGGTTCCAGCACATCTCACAGATGCTCCATCAGACAAGTCAACACCTTGAACTCTTTGTCATGTTCCTCAAAACCATTCCTCAACAATTTTTGCAGGGCGGCAGGGCGCATTATCCTGCTGAATGAGGCCACTGCCATCAGCGAATACCATTGCAATGAAGAGGTGTACTTGGTCTGCAACAATGTTTAGGTAGGTTAGACGTGTCAAAGTAACATCCACATGAATGCCAGCACCCAAGGTTTCCCAGAACAACATTGCCCAGAGCATCATACTGCCTCTGTTGGCATGTCTTCTTCCCATAGTGCATCCCTGTACCATCTCTTCTTTAAGTGAACGACAGACACGCACGAGGCCATCACCACGATATAAAAGAAAATGTGATTCATCAGACCAGGCCACCTTCTTCCATTGCTCCATGGTCCAGTTCTGACGCTCACGTGTCCATTGTAGGTGCTTTTGGTGGTGGACAGGGGTCAGCATGGACACTCTGACCTGTCTGCAGCTACGCAGCCCCATACGCAGCAAGCTGTGATGCACTGTGTGTTCTGACATCATTCTATCATAGCAGCATTAACCTTTTCAGCACAGCACACCCAAGGGGAGGTTGTGGCTATTGCTGAATGGGAGTTTAGATAAACAAATAATAAATAATGAACAATCGAGTGAAAGCATCGGGAATATGGGGTTTGATGCTGCCAACGTCAAGTATCAAACTGAAAGGCAACAAAAAAATTAGCTACAAAAAAGGAATAAAGGCCCGAAAACAATTTATTCCTTGTGTAACTGAATGAAGACACATTATAGACAATAAAAAAGGCTTTCAGCTCTGGAGACCTTAATTAAAAGCTAAGCTGACCCTCTCAGTCAAGTTACAATATGCTTTATTTACTCGGACCAGTAATAACCTATAAAAGCCCCAAGCTCAACACTGCAGCTCAAGTCAATCTGCTTCTGTGCGCATACACTAATTTTCTACCTAAAACATCGTTTTTTCCTTTGCTACAGAGAATATGGAGTGTAAATAGGAACTGATTGAACAGGGACTGAAGCCCTGTTGACATGATATCTCTTCTATTGCTACCTGCATTCAATCTTCACCTCAAGGGGATCAGAATGTCTAAATACGACAGCTCACTTGTCAGGCTGTGTTTAGCTGTGTTGACAGCAGCGGGACACTTGCATCATCCAATATTATGAAATGTTTCACTGACAAGAATTCTTAAGCAGCTTTTACAATACTTAACAAAATAGTGGATGATTGTTTACTCCAAAGATAATCACAGTCATGCAAATTAATAATATATGTTTCAAACAAAATAGGCACCGGATGTTTTTGATTGTATAACTGGGCAAAATGCCTCATAATCTATTACAGCGTGGCTCTATAATTTTTTTAAATAGGTTGACTTCATTTGCATGTCAAAAAATAACATTCCCATTTATGATTATTTCACACCTGTTTTATCAAAGGAGAATCTCCAATTAGAGAAAATTAGCCATGCTCATGATCAATCGATAATGTTTAGTGACAAAGCTTAGCGAATTAAAGAGAATATTTTTGTTGAGGACAGCATGGATAAAGGAAGTTCTGTAAAAACCTGTATGGGCCTCGGGGAGGAATTTCAGGAATCTTGCCCCTCTCCAAGCAACACTAATTTCTGCTGGCCTGGTTAAAACTCTTTCAGCAAACCATCTTGCAGAATGACACTTGACCAGCAGTTGACTTTAGTCCTGCGGGCTACTTTCTGCCTTGTAACCATACAATGAGAGAACCTATTAAATAATTAAATTATTGGGCGAAAGTGTATGAATGTGTGCATTTATTTAATTATTTCCATTCACTTTTGGACTTTTGCATTCTTTTTTTTTTTTTTAAACTATTCTGATATTAATAAATGAATGGATTTTTTTGGCAAAATAAACGCTTCCTCGTGTCGAGACATGGATATTTTTGATTCGGTAGAAATCAGGGTTCCAGTTATGGAGTAATTAACTACTAAATCCCCATTCCTCAAGAGATCATATCTAGCAGATAAAAAAATATATATTTTTGTTTACAGTGATCCTGCCCCAATGCTATTAAAGGATTTCAGAAACTTATTGAGAATAATCATTTGATAGATTAGTCCAAACTACTTCCATCTATAAACTGAGCTTTATTTCGGGAAATAACGGCCTGCCAGTTAAGTCGAGCATCAAATCAGGGATAGCCCGAGCCGTTTTGGAGCCCTAGGCAAGATCTGTAGAAGGCGCCCGCCCTTAGGCCCTGCAGCGTGCACACGCCACAAAATTCATTAGTGGTGCATCCACTCTCCCACGCACACTGCATACCTCACCACCCAAACTCCACCCAACCTGCCCTCCGATGCTGCCACCTCACCTCAATCCAACTCAACCCCATTGACAAAACATTAGTTGGATATCTCTGACACTAAGATATTTAGTGTCAGAGACCTTTATTCTGGTGAATTGTTATAAGTAAATCACAAAATAACGAGCCGACAAAATTACATTTTAAAAACAAATTTTAGCTTTCCTCAAATAAAGCGTCAACAACTTCACATTTTTTTAATTTATTTTACCTTTCTTGTTACCCATATTTAATTTAGATGACCCTTACCAATACATTTTCCAGTTTTGGGTTTTTTTTGTCTGTATTTTAGTATTGTAATGCTGTGTGTGTGTGTGTGTGTGTGTGTGTGTGTGTGTGTGTGTGTGTGTGTGTGAGAGGGGGTTCCGGGGGGCGCAGTTGATGGGTGGGTTGTGTAGTGTTATTTGCATCAGTTCATGTTATTGAGGTGTCCAGGTGCCCAGAAAAGAGGGTTCTGGGTTTTGCTGTGCAGGGAGGACGCAGAGAAGAGTGAGAGAGAGGGACGCAAAGATGTTTATTTGTTGCTGGTTGTAGTGTGAAGAAACAGCAAGATAAAGAGAAAAGTTCTATCAAAGGGTCACGGCCGTTCCCTGTTTGTTGTTTCCATCAGGAAACCTCAGCCCCCGGGGTGGTTGTGAGCCACTCGGCAGGGAATAGAACCGGGCTTTGGCTACCAACAGTAAAATCGTCTGGGTCACCTTCATGGAGTCCTGTCTAGTTAACATCGCCAAACACCAAAATATTTTGCGTTGTATCGGCCCCATTGTCAACCAGCACAGCGGGAAAACTCCTGGTATTGCCGATACAGTCCACCCCTGGTTGAGATCTAAGCAGAGCAGTTGCCAGCCGCCGGGCACGCAACAACTGGGCAAAACCAAAAACCCGGGGGGATTTGGGGCAGCCAAAAACATTATTATTCTTAAAACATAAAGAATTACATTTGGGAGCGCCCAACATCTTTATATTTTGTATTATAAAAATATATAAAAATGTTATGCCATAATTTTATTCTCTTTCATTTTTATTTCCTCTTCTTGGCTTCGCTCTCCCATGGATGTGCCCTGGACAACCGCCTATATGGCCTTTGCTGAGGGCTGGTCCTGCCTCAAATGATAATAAATAATTAGCAACACTAAGAAAGACATGAAATTAATACAGTAAGATTAATATTTAATCTCCCTTCCATTGACACACATTCTTATGAATAAAAATATATGCAAACAACAAAATTAGAAAAATAAATACAAAGTGCCTGGACCCAAACTACAAGCACCCTATAGAAACACACAAGAGCTATTCCAATAGAGGTAGAGCAGTCTGAAAATGGCAATATGTGTTGCTCACTTTAATAGAGACTTGGCCACAAATTCACAAATGACATAACACTGTAAAGCCAATGTGTTATGTTTGTGCTAGACAGTAGACATTTATTTTTGGAGTGACATAGCACCAGATTGATTTTAATATAATATGATGAGTCATCAATCAGCCAATTTCCTACATCTGGATGATTTTACATTTCGGAGAAGCCAAAGGATGCCTTCAACACACAATGTCTGGGATTCGTAATGGTGTGGACAGACTTGTGGGAGTCATTGGGTCCGATAATTGCTCTGCATGGTCGTGTAATGGTCAAGGACTATGAGGCCAAGATCAATAGCACCCTATGGAGCAAACACTGCTCCCTCATGACATTACACACAACTGAACATTGGTGCCAAACGTAATGTCCCGGGGGACTGATTTTCTCCACTCAAATATATTGGTAGAATACCCAACACAGTCATTGCCACATATGGTCTCGGAATCATGAAAGCAACTTTTATATGGCTGTCTTATTCGGTAGTTTACCACTATGATCGTCCTTTGTTCTGCATTAACTAAATTAATTATATTTTATTATTTATTAACCATTAAGGTGAATACCACAGTTTCCATTTCAGCACATTGATGCCAAAGTGATTAAATACTATGCATGTCCAAATTTGATATAAAAGTGACACATTTTGAGACAGTCTTACTATCCACTAGAAATATTTTTACGCTCCATACTGGGCGCAATTGCTATATCAATGATAATGTGAAGCCATTAAGTATATGTGAGCTATGAAAGCCATAATACATAGGCTATAAAAGTCTGCATGTACCTCCCAAGTGGTGATGCTATATTCCCAACGGCTATTAATCAAAATATCAACCAAGGCCAGACCCTACACACAAACCCATTCAAGCAGGCCCCAAATGTACATGTACATTCATGGACCAAATGTGCAAAAAAGAAATAAAGACAGCGCGTCTCAACCTTGACACTGAAGTCCTTTTCACAACCTGTATTTTTTTTTTTTGTTTGTTTTTTAGGTAATTTACAATTCGGCAAAATCTGCTAACACAGGTCTGCTTTAGAAAACAGTATGAACAACAATGACACTAAGAATAAGACAATGAGTGTAACCTTTCTGCTTCAGACTGCTCACAAGTCCATCTTTTGTGATTGCATGCATAACCATTCAAAGTTGGTTCACTGTCAACTAGGTTTAATGACAAGTAGAGAAGGTATATTTATGTTTTAACTACAGCCCTCTATTTTCCCCACATTCCAAAAATGCTACTATTGCCATTACTTGCCCTGCTGATAAGTTGTGCACATGCAAAACACCCTCTGAAGAACGTTTGGGTTGTGCTACAACTCTGGTTTCATGAATGAAGAACGACAGTTCTTATTATGCCTTAAGCTCTCTCCAGACAGCTCCACTAAATAAAGCTAAAAGCCCCTTTTTAACCAACCAAGTCTCAACTTGGCCTGTCATACTTCCTTTGACATATTCAGCTCAAGAGCGAGCTCGTCAGTGAGGCCACCGGTAAGAACTCTCGTTCTCCATTCGTAAAACCAGGGCTTTAGCACAGCCCAAACGTTTCACTTAATTTCCAACTCAAGTTCTTACTATGCCATATTGTATACCCCCAACTCTCACTGAACGCAAGGTCAGAACCGAGATGAGCGATGAGATCGCTTCCACTATCATGTGAGAGCAGGGATTTTTGGACAGGGATTTTCTAATTGTCTAGGATCCATAACAGACAAAAGGCTGGTCGGACTTGCGTACGGCACACGTGCACTCAACATTGACCAACAGCGCCCGGACAGGGCACAGAGTATACAGCCTCTCATCCTACTCTGTCCCAAAGGGAGGAGGAGAAAACTAAGAGAGTTGAATTGTGGTTAATTGAATCCCGATTTTATGTTCTTGGGCTGAAAAGCCGGATTGGGAATACCAGGTAGGACTGGAGGACAGACAGTGCGGCCAGATTTCCCAGTGCCAAAAGCAGTGCTGACTTCAACGACAAATTGTACCCCCACCTCCTGGAGAGGTTTGAATGGGGGTCCCGTTAAGGCATTCAACACTAAAACCAGATCACATTTTGTAGTCAGTGACCACACCCACGGGCGTAAGCGGCAGGTGGCTGGAATACATCTTAATTCCAGAATGTGACTGCCTGGTGGCTTGCAATCCACTCCATTAAGAAAGGTCGATATAGTGGCGAGGTACACCTTGAGAGTGGAAGGTGCCAAGCCTCTTAATTGCAGACCTTGGAGGAAGCTATGTAGGATGAGTATTACAGTGTAATGGGCCATCTCCACAAGCCACCCACCAGCGCTCAAAGGCTAGCTGGATGTGTAAAGCGCCCTCGTTGACGGGGCTCTAGCACTCTGAATTATTTCCATCCCCTCAATGGGTAAACCTTATCTAATAGCTGGTCCCACTCAGGAGCCAGGTGCCAGGGGCCTCCCAACCAGTTTCCACTAGTGGGGAGCAGGATGGAAGATTTTCCCCCACCGCCTGCATCAGGAGGTCCGACTGGCACCCAAGGCGTACCCACGATGAGGTACCTCAGGTCCGTGAACCAAGTCTGTGTCAGCCATCAAGGGCCACCAGAACCAGTTCTACCTTGTCCAGCACCTGCTGCAACATTGGGAGGGGAGGGAAGGCAAACAGACGAGTCCGAGGCCAGAGGAGAGCCAGGGCATTGTGGCCCAATGGGGGGACGTCGTTCTGAATGGAGTACCATAGAGGACAATGCGTTGTGTCTTGTGAAGCGAATAGATCTGTCTCTGCTCAGCCGAATCGACACCAGATGATTTCCATGACCATTGGAATGAATACGCCAATGCGACTGGGTCGTCCCCTCAGTAATAACTCTGCTCCAAGGTTTTGCCTGCCCTGAATGCGAGGTGCTGAGAGGGAACAGAGGTGGGAATGAGCTAACAGCAAAATCTTTGATGCCACCTGATGCATGGTCAGGGAGCGGATGCCACCCTGACGATTGACATAAGCAATCTTCACTGTGTTGTCGGAATGTACCAGGACGTGGTGTTCCCTCATTTGCAGTGCGAAGTGTAACAGGGCCAACCAGACCACCTCTAACTTCAACACATTGACGTTCCGGGGTCTCGAGGGTCCCCCAGCGATCGCTGACCATCCACCCAGCCACACACAGTGTCACCAGACCCAGCCGGACCACTTTCATGAGGTTTCCGGGGGTCAGCCAAAAACTCAGACCGTCTCGAAACTCCTGCGTAACGGTCAGTACCCAGCAGAGGTCCATGGATGGACGGACCCGCTGTTTTCTACAGTAAACAAGCCTTGCAGCGGTGTCATCCTGACAGACCCAGTGGGATGCAGCTGAGGCAGCCGCAATCAAGCCCAGCAGAAACATAACCTAACGTGCCCTGGCAACCTTGCGCAGGGACAGCATGCGAGTTGCAGTGACCACAGCCAACCTCCTCTTTGCAGTCAGTTGTACACGCATTGACCATGAGTCCAGATCGAGACCCAAGTACACAGTTCACTGGACTGGAACAGCAGCACTCTTTTGGTTGAGATGGTCGAGCAGCGCCCCTGTGTGGGAGTGTGCCAATTCCCTTCACCTCGCTTTTATTAGGAGATCATCCAGATATGACAGAACCTTTATTACCTGGGTACGCACAGGGGCAATAGTTGCAGGTGGGGCTTTCCATGGTGAGAGGTGGGCAGCTACCGCTTACTCCAAGGGGGGCATAACCAGGTAACCCAACACAGTCTCGGTGCCCATGGTTGACCACTGGTTAAACACCTGGATGGGGGAGCACGTCTTCTGGGAAGCCGCCCAAGACGACCTCACCTCCTTGGTAAAATTCCCCAGCACAAGAAGGGGATGTGGGTGGGGAGGCCAATCCCCCCTCCATAAAATATGCCCCGGCCAGCATGGAGGGAGCAGCGTAAGCGGCAGGTGGCTGGAACGCAGCCCCACTGGGCTGCGTGGAAGTGGCGCCACTCCTGGTGCGCGGCCACCTCCTCCTGATCCATCTGGCATGGATGCTGAGGGAGACCAAAGCTGCTTTCACACATGCACTGAAACCCTGAAATTATCCAGACATTACCCGGAGAAGCTGTATGTGTGAACCAAAATGTCCGAATCATTTGGATCACACATTACCCAGACTTTAACCAGCAAGCACCCTTGTACAAAGTCTGTGTAATGACCGAGGGCCTTAAGATGGCTCCCCTAGTGGCCCAATCAGATCTTGTCAGGGCCAAGTTGAGACTAGGTCGGTTAAAAAAGGGCTTTCAGCTATATTCAGTAGAGCCGTCTGGAGACAGCTTAAGGCACAGTAAGAACCCAAGTTCAAAATTAAGTAAAACTGTTCTACATGAATATAGATATGAGACATTAAAAAAAATAACTCATAGGAAGAAGAAAAAAAAGTAAATTTGAATTCTGCTTTAGTCCCAGGTTGGAAGAGCACCACAGAACTCCATGGACATGATAAGGCTTTCATCATCTCACACTAGTGATGTGTACAAATGATTGGACTGCTGAGTATTAATAATAACCATCCCATGAAATATCATTTGTTGGAAGCCTTCCACAAATGGAAATCTCCCACATCAAGCAATTATGACAAAAATGTTAATCCAATAATAAACAAGAATCTGTCATGATCAACAACAGTGTGAATTGCACTGGGCTACGCTCAATGTATTTAATTACCATACTTTTTGGAATAACATAAGCTGTCAGCCTTAGGGTCACTGTTAGAAAAAGTTATGAATTCAACTACTTATAAATCAAATCAATAACCATGTTGTTGTTAACCTACACACATACTGCAGAAAATCTAAAAAAGCAAAATACAGTAACACCTTTAGTTGAGCAACAGAATGAGAAGAGTCATTGCAATTGCTGCAAATAGTGTTTTTATAAACAGAGAAATAAAGATTAATTTCAGTCAAATTTGACCGTGGGCTAATTCAAGTGGACATTTGTATTTTATTTTATTTATTTTTTTTAATCAAAGCTCAAAAAAATACATAGAAAATAGAAATACAAATAGAAAACACCGGAAGACTAGAAATACAAATTTCTAAAGATGTTCAGTCAGCATCTTACTGAGCAAAGAGAAGTCCTGACCATGCATCGTAGTTATTTCATATAGTTGATGCCATGCTACATCACCAATTTCTGAACGCAAAACTCCTTTAAGTTGAGATCTTTATAAAGGTCACACAAGTACTACGGTAGAAAAACCGGGAAACCTTGCATTGCTTGTGTCTTAACCCTTTCCCACTGCACAAAAAACACAATAACACCTGTAACATCTGTCATTTGTGGGAAAGGTCACACCCGGTTTCAGTCCCTTGACAAATGACCCCGCAATAGACATGGTTTTTTATCGGCTACAGCTCCAATCGGCTCTGAAGGAAACAGGACACCGGGGTAGACATGCAAATTTCTGCCTCTTTACGGGTGCGATGCGACGCCTGTTGAAGTTCCAGACATTGAAGTCCTTTGAAGACCTTTGAAGTGTGTTGCCGAAAATACAACTCAGATTACGCATTTTGGCCATTCTAAAATGCCTCTATAACCGTCTTGTTCCAAAATGGGCTGTTTTTTGTGGTAGGAGCCACCCTCCCGTGGCCCCGAGTTCTGTGAGGCAATGGGGTTTGAGCATGGCTTCCGGGTTTTGTTGTATCTACTCGGTAACCCCCCTGATTTCACCTTATCAGTAGACTAAAATCTGTTTCTGAACAAATTTGAGGCGAGATTTAAGCAGTGAAGTTGCTGAATCTTCACTCATATTAGATCTGCAAGGCCTAATTTAAAAGCTTTTTCCGTCTTTCACTGCTGCGCTCCAAACTTGTGAGACACGGACAGTTCACCGTGACTCTCAGACGCAGGGATTCTTTGTTTCATGTAAACCACTCAGAGCAGTCGGAGTCTAAGTGTTTTATTTACAGCGATTACCTTGTCATTAGTTTACCTCATTATTTTACACGTTTTTTCACGTCCAATATTGTAACATTATGTATATATATATATATATATATATATATATATATATACACACACACACACATATACACAATGGGGCTATTGTGTATATGTGTATAACTATTTAGTCAGCCACCAATTGTGCAAGTTCTCCCACTTAAAAAGATGAGAGAGGCCTGTAATTTTCATCATAGGTACACTTCGACTATGAGAGACAGAATGGGGGGAAAGAATCCAGGAAATCACATTGTAGGATTTTTAATGAATTAATTGGTAAATTCCTTGGTAAAATAAGTATTTGGTTACCTACAAACAAGCAAGATTTCTGGCTTTCACAGACCTGTAACTTTTTCTTTAAGAGGCTCCTCTGTCCTCCACTCGTTACCTGTATTAATGGCACCTGTTTGAACTCGTTATCAGTCTAAATGACACCTGTCCACAACCTCAAACAGTCACACTCCAAACTCCACTATGGCCAAGACCAAAGAGCTGTCAAAGGACACCAGAAACAAAATTGTAGACCTGAAGCAGGCTGGGAAGACTGAATCTGCAATAGGTAAGCAGCTTGTTGTGAAGAAATCAACTGTGGGAGCAATTATTAGAAAATGGAAGACATACAAGACCACTGATAATCTCCCTCCATCTGGGGCTCCACGCAAGATCTCACCCCGTGGGGTCAAAATGATCACAAGAACGGTGAGCAAACATCCCAGAACCACACGGGGGGGGAACTAGTGAATGACCTGCAGAGAGCTGGGACCAAAGTAACAAAGGCTACCATCAGTAACACACTACGCCGCCAGGGACTCAAATCCTGCAGTGCAAGACATGTCCCCCTGCTTAAGCCAGTACATGTCCAGGCCCGTCTGAAGTTTGCTAGAGAGCATTTGGATGATGCAGAAGAGGATTGGGAGAATGTCATATGGTCAGATGAAACCAAAATATAACTTTTTGGTCAAAACTCAAACTTGTCGTGTTTGGAGGAGAAAGAAAGCTGAGTTGCATCCAAAGAACACCTTACTTACTGTGAAGCATGGGGGTGGAAACATCATGCTTTGGGGCTGTTTTTCTGCAAAGGGACCAGGACGACTGATCCGTGTAAAGGAAAGAATGAATGGGGCCATGTATCGTGAGATTTTGAGTGAAAACCTCCTTCCATTAGCAAGGGCATTGAAGATGAAACGTGGCTGGGTCTTTCAGCATGACAATGATCCCAAACACACGGCCCGGGCAACGAAGGAGTGGCTTCGTGAGAAGCATTTCAAGGTCCTGGAGTGGCCTAGCCAGTCTCCAGATCTCAACCCCATAAAAAACCAAGGAGGGAGTTGAAAGTCCGTGTTGCCCAGCGACAGCCCAAAACATCACTGCTCTAGAGGAGATCTGCATGGAGGAATGGGCCAAAATATCAGCAAGAGTGTGTGAAAACCTTGTGAAGACTTACAGAAAACGTTTGACCTCTGTCATTACAAACAAAGGGTATATAACAATGTATTGAGATAAACTTTTGTTATTGACCAAAGACTTATTTTCCAACATAATTTGCAAATCAATTCTTTAAAAATCAGACAATGTGATTTTCTGGATTTTTTTTTTCCTCATTTTGTCTCTCATAGTTGAGGTATACCTATGATGAAAATAACAGGCCTCTCTCATCTTTTTAAATGGGAGAACTTGCACAATTGGTGGCTGACTAAATACTTTTTTGCCCCACTGTGTGTGTGTGTGTGTGTGTGTGTGTGTGTGTGTGTGTGTGTGTGTGTGTGTGTGTGTGTGTGTGTGTGTGTGTGTGTGTGTATATATATATATATATATATATGACAGAAAATAAGGAAAAGGCCCCATTTAACATCTGCAACTTAGTGATTGATTTCTTGTTTCTTGGACTTTGATTGTAAGAAACATCCCCAGAAGGATTTTCATTTCCATTAATATATATATATATATATATATATATATATATAATTTAAACTTTTTTTTTTTTTTCCCTATAAACGGAATATCCATTGATGGCGTCCACATGAGAGTTTTGTCAGCTGGCTGCTAAAAATGCGGACCCAAATCTCCCGGAAACTACTGTTATGCAGTGTACGTGGTTTAGGCTGAATTTCCCTTTAAGAGTTAAAAAAAAATTGATGCTGTTTCCTTCGTTAATAATAACTGATGAAACCACCTCTGTGAAATATTTTTTAGGAAGTTTCAAAACCTTCAAGTGTCTCAGAAATGTACTGCCTAATTCTTGTTTATTCTTTCCTTTCTAAAAAATATAGATTTTTATTTTGCTTGTTCTGGCAGGAGAGGCGACAGATCAATTACTCAAGTTTCATCACAAGCTCACATGGACCAGTATAGTGCTAAAGAGGAATCAAATTACCATGTGAATCTCTCCTTTATACTGTACGTGAAGCCTGTCCTAGTTTTGAGTGACATGGCGACAATACAGAGCACAGCAGCCGCCCAGCTTGGGCTGCTGTGCTCTGTATTGTCGCCAGGGGTTCTGACATTCTAATTAGAGAATTTACTGCTCCAGTTTAGCAATGATGGAGCATCTTTATCAGTCAGGCAAGGCCACACACCTGGCAAACGGAAACACCAAACCCAGCCAGAGTCACTCTTGATGGTCTGCATACTTTACAAATCTCTGTAGAATGAGCCAATGACAGAATCAGAATCTCTTAATGAAAATCCGCCAAGGATAAGGAGTGACACAAAAGAAAAGAGACAAATGCAACAAAGCCCAAATCAATTTTGTAAATCGAGTAATTGGCATGCATGTAAATATATGCATCATTGTGGAAGTGTGTGAGAAAGCAATTATCTCCCAGTTGTATGAAACCAAATGAGAGGTTGGCTTTGATATTTTTTTCTCATTTGTTTTGTCAAGTAACAATGTAATGCAGATGTTCCGATCATTGGGATCTCGCTCATCCCATATTAATCGATTCGCTTACTTTAGACAAAACATTTATAACAAATTGTTTATTAATAAAAATAAATGCACAATCAAATGGTAATTTCAGCATTCGAATGGGGATTTTTTACAACATTCAATTCAAATTCTATTTTTCTATTTTTTTTTTTTTTTGTAGGATGGAGTAATGGAAAGTTTTTTAAAGACAGCAATTTCTGTTTATCAAAAGTTTTATGGTTTCTGACAAGCCAGAGATAAGGCCCAAAGGAGCTCAAAGGTATTTAAGAAATAACTGCAAGTGCTCTTTGTGCATAGTTGACAATGTTACCATGTTATCCCAAGGCTTGCATTAACTCCAATTTTGGACTTAAAACAAATTTAGCTTTCTGTTTAATTAAAACCAGGTCTCCATTAAGTATTTAGTAGTAAACAGTGTGTAGTCTGAAGTGTAAAGTAAAACACAGTATGCAGAGTGATTGAATAGTGCGTTTTTCCTTTCAAAATGCAGTATGAATCTCGCAAGAAATGAATTGAAGAAAAAAGAATGGAAATATGACGAGCATTTAATGAAAGGAAATCATTCTAAAAGAAAACCGAAGCAGGCCACTTTCCATCATGCCACAGCTATTCACAGACAGATTTATAAAATGTACTGTTATTTGGGCTACTAAATGGGGGGAAAAAAAAAAAAAGGCTTCAAAGTTCTCTCGTCTTCACATACATCACAACTTAAGATTATAAAGGGCCCCATAGAATCAATTGTAGGCTGGCTGGTATCAGTTGGGCTGCACAGCAGGGGTGTCAGAGATAGACCACATAGACAAATGAGTTTCCTTTATCTGTAGGTAATTCTAATGGAGAGACATCTGCCAAAGCACCTGCCATCCGTCTTTACTTCTATTCATCCCCAACTTCTGTCTCCTGCTCACCAATTTCAAATATCTCTCTTCCTTACAGCTGCCCTTTAATCCCTCCATCCATCATTCCCCCTCTAAATCCTATATTTCTTCCTTTCATCTGTTACTCAAACATCTGTGACATGATTGCATTACTCTGTATTTCTCCTCCAGCCTCACATTGTTCAACTTATTTTGCTCTTTCCTCAGAATCCTCACTGGTAAAACACATGTCTGTCACATGTGAGCCGCTTTGTAGCTGAAAACTTTCCAAAGGGCGTCTGTAGCACTGGGTTCAATTTTAACCTAAAGGTAAGAGAACCACTGAAAACAAACCTTACTGTGTGAAGGGACCATGAGATACTGTTTTTCCAACCACAGTTAGGCCCATGCAGTCACTTGGTTTGTTAATATTCTCCCTTTCTAAAACATGTTGGCAAAAGCTGACCCCCATCTTTGCTCCTCACAAGACTAATTTCGGGCATTTCCCGATTACTATTTTGAAACTTTGTGTCCCCTGCACTTTGGACCAAATATTTGATAGACTAGGATGGTCCATCGAATATCCCTTCATGGTTAGGATTTTTCATATTTTAAGATTTCATACGATTTAGAAATAGGACTATTGCATTTCATCGGGACCTGCGTTTTCAATTCCATGTAGATTCTTGTGGCAGACTCAGGGACGTGGTTAAGTCCTTGTCAGAGAGAAAGAGAGTCGAAGAGGCTGTCTGTTTATTTATGATTTGAGTTCTACACTTGGCCCGTGAGCCTTTCCTTTATAATAAAACACACATGCCAATCTGCACCGTTTAAGCCGCTCGGACTGTTGGCTCTTCCATTCTGTTCCCAAACGTGGCCAACCCACCACATTTTGGCGCCTGAACAGGGACAGAATGGGAGCAATGCGGGGCAGAACCGCGGCACACACCAACCTCACTGCAAGACAAAGACATTAAAGAAAACTCCCTGCCCCGAGTCAAGCCCATCAGCGCCGCCGGGGCGCTGATATTCCCGACTCTAAGCAGGTATGCCGATGCGGGGAGAAGTCCTAGCGGCGTCTGCAGAGCGTGGCTTAACCACACCCCTCGGTCTGCCACAATTCTCTACCTGATTTATTAGTATTTATTCAACTTTTTTAATTGACCCAAGCATTCATCCATTTGTTATTTTCACTTCTTACTTGTTTCCTGCCTTTTCAGTGTTCTCTTCCTTTCTATAGCTGACCTTCCATGATTCTATAATAGTGCTCCGTCCATCTATGACTTTTTCCCTTAGCACACAAGTCCTCAGTGTCAACTGAAGAAAAGAAGCTTCGCTAATGCGACACTTTATTCTCCTTATGCCCTCATAGAACCAGATCAATAACATCTATCTTGGTTACAGGCATCACACAAAAAGATTAGTGTTGCCCCCAAATAGTCGACCAAACGTTAGTCGAGAAGAGAAGAAGAGTCAACCAAGTTTTTCATTGGTCAGTTGGTCGCAGGAAAAAAAAAAACCCCACTCATGAAATGCACCTTGTCAAAATTAACCTTAAAACCTTGCTGACTGTACCCGTGTATGAAACTTTACAGGGCTTTTAATTTGAAACAAATTTTAACCAAATTTTAACAAAAATAAATGTTCAGTCTCCTTGCTGGTTGTTCCAACACATTCAAAGGTTCTATGTGTTAGCGTTACTAATAAATTAACAAAATGTTCAGTCCCCTTGTTGGTTATTCTGATACAATCAGAACAGGGATATTCCTGACAACTAATTTCTCTGACGTTCAAGATTAAACGAAAAAGGAAGTTTAAAGGAAGTTTAAACTCAGACTAGCCGACTAGTCTAAAAATATTTGCAATATTTAAAATGATTGCGTATATGATAAGAGCTACTAGAAACCGTTAATCACATTCTTCAATAACAAAATCGTATCTTAGAGGCCCCGATGGACTGGGCCGACTGGGCTCTGGTGGTGCACCCGAGCCCTGGGGGGCCGAGGACAGCAGAGCGAGTCTGCGGCCCCGGGAATCGGCGGGGTCGGGGCGGAGGGGCACTGTAAAGCCGGTGACAGTTCGGGCGGCTCCCGGGAAATGCGCTCGACGAGGGGTCCCTAACGAGGGGACACCGACACCGAGAAAACGACCTTCTGTACACCACATTTCAGTGCAAATTATGTCAATATGCAATATAAATGTGTACATTAATTAAAATAATAATAGGGCCTAATACGTTACGTAATACACAATGTTTAACCGGTGTTATTAACAGGCAGCTCGCTTCGTGTGCACAGCGCTTGTAAATTAAATATATATTTTCAAGGCTGGTTATTAGGTTTTATATAAATCTGTAATGTAGATGTAGACAATGTTAACAATGTTAATTATATCATTATTTCTCAGCCCTGGAACTCAAATCATTTTCTGATGGCCAAAAATATTTAAATAATACATATTTAATACATATTTAAATAATTAAGTAATATCATAAAGGTGCGACCACTAGCGACTAATGGCTCTAATGCACTGCCTACTAAAAGTCGACTAGGAAAATCTTTAGTTGGGGGCAGCCCTAATAAAGACACTTACATGCTCCTACACACTTCTGCAAAATGAGGTGTTGCTTTGCTCCATGCCTGTGACAAATCACCCAATGAGTGCCATTTAATCAGTTACTGGTAGGTACAGCCTACAGACACGAGGTAAGGAGCTCTGCAGCCTCGAGGCTATTTCAATCCAGAATCTGTGACTTGGACAATCTGCAAACTGAAGCCTGTAGTAATAGAAAACAGGATTACACAAAGCGTGCCCACCTCAGTCCCATAGTCTAACATGCCCAAGGACCATCTCAACTTTTTAAGCTCTTTCCATGACCTTTTAAAATCATCATACTGACATTCTACACAAACACTGCAAGGCAAGTGCGTTACATTCTATGAGGGATTACTCTGAACGCAGTAACAGACCTATAAAGCATTCTAGCATTTTTGGATTGGAGCATATAGAATTGTATTATATTGTTATATTGTTATTGTGTATTGTAATATTGTGTATTATTACTGTATTATGATTATATAAAATTACTTTTATGGTGCGGACATTGTCTTCATTCAGTATGTCTAATATATTCAACCATCTGTCCAACTCTTAATGTCTAATTAGTTGCCTAATAAAATGAAACCAACTGAAACTGTTATATAAAATGCCCTCTGTAGGCTTTGACTCATTTCAGACAGCACACACACAGAAACATTGCGAGCTCACCAAGCAAAGCTGACATGTTCTGGAAAATCCTGAGTAGCTCAGGTGTGATGGCTGGGCTGTTCTCCAACGTCACCAACCTGCATGGAGAAAGGGTAAGGTGAGGTTCAGGTGGAGATGAAAAGACTCTAATATATTAAGGCGAATAAAAGGACCGGGATAAGAGTAAAAAAAAAAAAAAAAACATTTGTAAAAGGAAGGAGATATAGGCATAAATAATGTCCACAGTTGGCCAAGTGTCAAGATAAAACTATAACAACATGCAGAGAATCCACATGTCACATGCTGCGTATGGGGCTGTGTAGCCGCAGACCGGTCAGAGTGCCCATGCTAACCCCTGTGCACCACCAAAAGCACCTACAATGGGCATGTGAGTGTCACAACAAGGTGGCCTGGTCTGATGAATCACGTTTCGTTGCCATGTGGATGGCCGGGTGCGTGTGCGTCGTTTACCTGGGGAAGAGAAGGCACCAGGATGCACTATGGGAAGAGGGTAAGCCTACAGCTGCAGGGTAATGCCCTGGGCGATGTTCTGCTGGGAAACCTTGGGTCCTGGTATTCATGAGGATGTTACAGTACCTTGAAACGTCCCACCGACCTCAACATTGTGGCAGACCAAGTACACCCTTTCATGGCAGCAGTATTCCCTGGTGGCAGTGGCCTCTTTCAGCAGGATAATGCAGGATAATGGTTTGGGGAACATGACAAAAAAATCAAGATGTTGACTTGGCCTCCAAGTTCCCCAGATCTCAATCTGATCAAGCATGTGGGATGAGCAGGAACAACAAGCCGATCCCTGGGGGCCCCACCTCACAACTTCCAGGACTCAAAGGATCTGGTGCTAACGTCTTGCCGCCAGATACCATAGGACACCTTCAGTGGTCTTGTGGAGTCCATGCATCCACGGGTCAGAGCTGTTTTGGCGGCACGAGGGGAACCTACACAACATTACACAGGTGGTTTAATGTTGTGGCTGATCGAATGGTAGCTATCCAATCTGGTTTGTGCTCAGTGGGACTATCATTTGTTTTTCGAAAGGACAATGACCCAAAACACACCTTACAGGCTGTGTAAGGGCTCTTTGACCAAAAAGGAGAGTGATGGAGCGCTGCATCAGATGACCCCGCCTACACAATCACCTGACCTAAACAACAGCCAAGCAACAAAAAACAAAAAACAGCCAGTAAGCAGCAGTTCTGCTGACTGCTGCCTTGTTGATGAGCGAGGTCAACAGAGAACAGCCAGACTGGTTCGGGCCGACAGAAAAGCTACGGTAACTCAGATAACCACTCTGTGTAATTGTGGTGAGCAGAAAAAACATCTTAGAATGCACAACATGTGGAACCTTGAGGCGGATGGGCTACAACAGCAGAAGAACACGTGGGGTTCAACTTATGTCAGCCAAGAACAGAAAGCTGAGGCTGCAGTGGGCACAGGCTCAACAAAACTGGACAGTTGGAAGACTGGAAAAGCGTAGCCACGTCTGATGAATCTCAATTTCTGCTGAGGCACACAGATGGTGGGGTCAGAATTTGGCGCCAGCAGCATGACTCCATGGACCCAACGTGCCTTGTGTCAACAGTCCAGGTTGGTGGCGCTGGTGTAATGGTGTGAGGACGTTTTTTTCTTGGCACACTTTGGCCTGTTAATACCAATCAGTCATCGTTTGATTGCCACAGCCTACTTGAGTATTGTTGCTGACCATGTGCATCCCTTCATGGCCACACACATCTTCTAACGGCTACTTCCAGTTTGATAATGCACCGTGTCACAAAGCACAAATTCTCTCAAACTGGTTTCATGAACATGACAATGAGTTCAATGTTCTTCAGTTTCCTTCCCAGTCACCGGATCTGAATCCAACAGAACACCTTTGGGATGTGATCGAACGGGAGATTCACAGCATGAATGTGGAGCTGAGAAATCTGCAGGAATTGAGTGGTGCAATTGTGTTTACATGGACAAGAATCTCAAAGAATGTTTCCAACATGTTGTGAACTCCATGACAAGAAGAATTGAAGCTGTTTTGAGAGCAAAGAGAGGCCCTAGATGTTAAGTATAGTATAGCGTTCCTAATAAAGTTCTCAGTGAGTGTCTATGTACACACACACACACACACACACACACACACACACACATATATACACACACATACATACATACATACATACATACATACATACATACACATGCACGCATGCACACATATATACCCCTCCAGTTACACCACCTCCGAGGCTCAGCTCTGTGCAGTTGCGGGGCAGGGCTTCAGGTAGTGTATTGCTGGGGATCCAAGGATGTTCCGAATAGGCATGCTTTGAACGGGCACTGCACAAGTCAGAATGAGCGATCGAATGCCCCTCTTTGTCCAGGCTATCTTTGAGTGCATGTGATTTGTGTATGTGTGTGTGTGTGTGTGTGTGTATATTGTGTACTTGAATGTGAAAATTTAAATTAAAAAAACTCCAGTTCATTATACGGCTACACGGGTCACATAATGATTGCGCTTATTTACATGATTTATTTTTGAAGAGATCATGGAAAAATGTATTTCACATTCACAAGTTAAACTCATAGTTGGAAGATTAAATTGGATAAATGAAGGCAAATCCCTTCTCTATTTACTGAGTAGCTGCCCCCTTCGCAGCAATTGTAATTGTGTAATTGTGAAAGTGTAGCTAAGACAGAGGAGGTGGAAAGAAATATGCATGCCTCTAAAAGCTATGTCACTTAAGTGTGTGATCACTCACAATCAAATTAGATTGGTAAACTTCTAAAGATGAAGTAAACTGCTGAAAGACAGGCGATGCATTCAGGTCAGTTTTATCTGACCTGAAAAAAATATCTCACATGCACTGTGCCAAGAAGGCTTTCGAGGAAGGAAAGAACACAAATGAAAGGGAACAAGCGTTCTGGTATGTCAAAGCAATTTCAAGCACAATTGAAATCTTCTTACTATTGTGTCAGAACATCTGAAACCCATTTGAATTCGAATTGTCAAATCTCATTCATGAAAAAACGATCTTCATCCAGATAATGTTTTCAATCGTGAGTATGCAGTAGATTTTAATGACAAAGCCAAATAAATCTGTTGATTGTACATTCAAGAATATCATGAGTATGTGATCATCATAGCTGGAATTTGTACTTTGCTTGTATGTGTGCCATTATATTATATTTAAAAAAATATTATTTATTTGTTTATCTATCTATCTATATATTTATTTAGTTGTTTATTTATTTATTTATTCATTTATTTATTTATTTATTTACTCTAACACTTTAGGGTGTTTGCCTGTTAAACTCAGAATAAAATCTCTGTGGAAAGGGTTCTTTAGCTTTGCTGGCACATGCAGTCAGGAACCATGCATTCCTAAAAAATGTCTTGAGTATAGAATAACTGTCCAATGAGTAATGTGTGCTAAACTTGAATGACGACAGAAAGGAGGGTTTGAGGGAGAGGGATGAAAAATATGACAGACGATGACAGTTCAAGTGGGTGAGCGTTCACGCCGTCTCCTCCACAGCCTGAGAAGGAGTTGAGAGCAGTAACTGCTTTATATATATGTCTCCCTCGCAGTATGTGACAGAAGCAGGATTAACTAGCCTCAGAACATAGCCCTTCTTTTTCTTTATCTCTAGCAGTGAACCGGGGTGGGGACAAGCAAGCCCGAGCACATTGTGACCGCCGTTTTTTCATTACCGCTTCAGCAGTACGGAATTCATGGATGTAAAATCTGGCCTGTGGAGCTCTCAAGTGGACAAATCAAGTGGACATATTGTAAAATCTATAATATTTTATTGAGTTGGAGCACAGTTTTTTTTTTTGTTTTTTTTTTAATTATTGGAACGCACAAGCTTGCAAGTCCACGGGCTTGAGCTCCAGCAGTCCGTGGAGCCCAGAGCAAACCAAATTATATTGTTGCAAAAACTTAGATGGCAACAGATGAGCATAGCAGCAATGGCTAAGAAAAATCAATTCAGAAGAGATTGTGTATTATTCGCAAATCAGATCTCAAATGGTAAACTGAGAGACTGAAACTGAGCGACCCTATCCACAAACAATCTGGATAAAAGTCTCTCGGCTGAGAACTTCATTTGTTCTCTGTGCATGCGCACGCATGTGTGTTCCTACCAAAGTTCGAGTCCGTCCTCCAGAAGATATACATGCGGAGGCTGGGAAACGTCGGTGCTCAGCTGGATTACAGGCAGAAGAAAGGGATACAGGTTCTTACTTTCTGCCCCAAGACCCTGCAAAGTAAGACAGAAAAATACGCTAAGCATCAAATGACCAGAAACGGAGAGCGATCCTTTTGGCATTATGAATCGCCCCTCAGGGGAGTAAAGGGACTTATTAACCATTAAAAAAAAAAAAGGGAAATTAAGCAGAATTTAAACTGACTTATATTGTGATCATAGAGGATTAGTACAAATTACTTTTCAAGACTTCCAATGGAATTAACTAAACAGAAAATGGGAAGTAAATTAATTATTGCTTTTTAAAATGAGTTTCTGTGCTTTCAGGCTGTGTCAAATGCTTCATTGAGAAGGCAAGTGGGGTTTATTGTTACCCGTGGCTGAAATTCAGTATGTCACAATGTCAGAAAAACATTGAAGGATTGTGGATACAACACGTAGTGAATGCTGATATAGTTAGGGGTCATAATAATTACTACCACATACATGTCAGTGTCGTATGGCAGAGGCTTGTCTGTGCAAATAGGTGCTTGATTTAATCCGACCGGTTTTCTGTTGAATTGCACTGTTACTTTGAATGTTTCCGATTTGTTTGAGAATACACAAAAACTCAAGAGAGCCACGCAGTCATTCATAAAGGCAGTACATTAGACTGCCGAAAAGCAAGTCAAAAAAATCTCAAGCACATGCACATCCAGTGGAGCAATTTGACTGTTCAGATCCCCTCAAATCTGCCCTATGAACACCCCCCCCCCCGCTTCAGAGCACAACTTCCATCTTTTTCACACATCCCCTCCAGCTCAGTCTGTTAACTAATACATAACCTCTGTCTGACTCAATGCCCTTTAAAAGCACTCATCAAAGTCACTTTCTGCCATTTCAAATTCTCACAGAGGGAATAAAAACTGTGTTTGGGCCTGCCTGCGTGCCTGCCTGCGTGCGTGCGCGAGAGAAAGTGACAGAAAAGGACAGAAAGAGGAAGACTGAAAGACTACAGTAGAAAAACTTGGGGACCGGGGGAAGGTTGAGAGACAGACGGCGAAAACATTTCCTCACGATTGCAAATGTTTTACAAATAGATTTTGTTCAAAGATATTTCTTCCTGTGTCACTTAGTCAAACAGGAAACTATTCACAAGGAGGCAAACACATTTTCTCTCGGCAATCAAAAGAGTCCAATGTTCCAACCTACAAACTCATCCAGGTTGTGCTACAAACATTTAAGGGTCAAGCCCACCAACAACCGCATCACAATGGAAAACAGGCAGCTCTATGCAAAGCACTATGCACGATGCGGAGAGTTTTAAAAACCCTCCCTTAAAATGGTAAATGGACTGCATTTCATACAGCACCCATTCTAGTCCTGGGGATACAAATGCGCCAACCTGCTCATCGGAATTTGTGGGTGTGTCGGCTCAGCTTCTTGCCCCAGGACACGACATGCCTCCAGAAGAAGACCAGGGGTTGAACCAGCAATCCTCAAAACACCACACTGCCGACCCAAAACTCAACCAATATTTCTCAACATGATAATCGATATTTGTATTTTATGTCATGAGTAAATCAGCAATTTTAGGGTGCTCACTCAAGTAGCACATCACACAGCTTTTTATAGTCTGCCAGATGTTCACTTGATGTCAAAAGTGGTGTCTGACCGCAGAGCTTTGCCGTCTCCCTGTAGAGCAGCCCAGCCGGCATACAGCCGTCCAAAAGGTTCCAAAGCCTGAGGAAAGAGGCTGCCTCAAAGCTGTCTGTGGAGAAAGGGAGCCCTTGCCTTTGGCTATTTTCACCTTGTTTTGTTCAGTGGTACACCTCAGCAATAATATTATGCAAATGACTGAACATAATAAGCTGAACTTTTTGCCAAGGAGATATGACCTTTCCAATCGCCTGATGATGGTTTTGCAAACAGAACTTTCAATGTTTTGATTGCAGGCACAACCAATGAGTAGCAGACCTGCCAACCTTGGGAAAATATTTTGAGCACCACAATAGTGTAACAGGGAGTCTCCTTGGCGTTTGAGTTACTGCAGCTAAATGACTCCAGTTATTCATACTGTAGCCGCCTCATAATGAGGCTCATCACAACGTATGCAAGCTCCTACGGCTAAATATATACAGTATACAAATTTGTCTTATTAGGGTATACCGTATACAGTACAGAAGCTCCACTAGCTTCTGTACTGTATGTAGCATACTGTACCGCATACTGTGTCACTGTTCTGGGTTGTTCGGTGTTACCCTATTGCTGCGGCGCAGCAGTACATAGTAGTATACTGTAGTATACATACATAGTAGTATACATAGTAGTATACATAGTAGTAACAGTATACTGTTGTATACTGTGCTGTATTATCCCAAAAACACTACCTCACTTTATTCACATACCACTTTAATGCACATATCTGTACTTACATAATTGCCTATCCCATATACATAAGTCTATCCCATATACGTAAGCCTATTCTCTTTATCTATTCTATTTTATTTTATTCTATATATTTTTATTTTATTGTATAAGTATTCGACTTACTATATTACGTTTTAGGAATCAGTTAGTTGGTCTAGTAGAAAGAAATTTTCTTAGGTAGCTACTGTGTTCTGTCTATTGTGTGTAATCACCGGGTGCGTTGCATTAACATTTAACTGCATATATGTATGAAAGTATGTATATGTATGTAATGAATAAACCTCTTGAATACCCCCTTGATATGCATCATTTCGTAAAGTTACCGAACATGTTTACCAACTAGAAATGCACCGTTGAATATTTCTTGGCCGATCCAGATTCCTGATTTTTTTTTTTTTAAGTCTGACCTGCAGATTCCGATTTCTGATCTGCTGTACGTCAATGACAAATACATCACATGATCTGATCACGCTCACGTGATAGTACAGCTGCACATACTGTAAGGACTACCGCTGCAATGTTCCATTACCACAACAGTAAGATTGCTGATTTTGACACTGTGTGTTTATTATTGTTCATTATTCACTATGGAACAACAATATAACATGAAACTGTCCCTGAGTTCCAATAAAAATACAATATAACATGAAACGGTCACTTAGTTCCATTAAAATAGAATAGGGGACTGTCACCAAGTTTCAGTATAATGCAACCTGTAACTCTCTCATTGAGTTTCAGTAGGACACAATAATGAACATGGAAATGTCCAGTTCAAACTTGAAATAAGTCTATTTCACTTTTAAATGCAAATATACATGTCTATTATATTTATATGGTACTTGACATTCCAAAATAAATTGCAATCATTACAAAAAAATGTAAAACAAAATAAATGGCCGGCTCTTCTCACTCTTGTTCCATGGAAGTCCTCCTTCGCTCACCGTGCATTAAACCAACTGAATCAAATCGAAAGACTCGTTTTTCTGAGTGACTCGTCAAGAACTGAGTCTCAAAAAAAGAGTCAAACCTGTCATCACGAGTGGAGCTCCGCTGTGACAGCGACAGAAACGCAGTCTGCACAATGTTGGAATATTGTCAGGCGATAAATAATTTATCTAATATTCTCTCTTTTTTTGAGCATCAACTACGCAACTAAGTTACGTTACGTTGATATCAGGGTTTGAGTACAGGAACATTTTTACCAGTACAGTACATGAGCGCAGTATGGGCTGTGTACATTTGACCGGCACAGAGTCTGAAAATATATCTGACACTGATGGTCCGAACACCAGTCATGGCCGATTAAGCTGAAAACTGGCCAATGCATCTCGCGTAAATGTATTTATGTATTTTTTGTGGGTGGCTGGTACAAAAAAATTGCGTGCAGGTTGGCAGGTCTGGAGCAGTTGTCTCCTTGCATGGTGGGAATTTACAGAAATCAAAGGATGAATTTCTCCCCACAACTTCCAGGCTGAGTACTATTTTGCCATTTGTATATTGCCTATCGTTAAGCTTAACACTACTCTACCAATGCAAATGCAAAAATGAGAGGAGCTGAAACGTGTTCATTGTTGTGACACATGTATTCTACTTGTTTGAAAGCAAATGTGAGCAAGTACGAATGAAAGAAGGCAAACGTTTGGAGGACGGAAGCCAGTTCCAGCTTGCCATGGCTCGCCCTGACTTTGACGGGTTATGACGAAAGAGGGGCCATTGAATGGGTCAGGAACCCAGCCATTTTGGACCCAGGCATCAGACCCAGGCATCTCTGGGAGACATTTTGGAGCACAGCCTTGGCAACAACACAGCCACAAAAAAAATAATTCCGGCTAGATCCACAGAGAAATGCCACCTGTCACACGACAGCACCTGCTACTTTCATTCTGTGTGAACAACAAACATAAAAGTTTAAAATGAACAGCAGAGGAACAGGCAAACCCGGGGAAGCAAAAAATAAAAAATAAATCAACTGTGAATTAAACACAATCCTACAAAATAGATAGAATAGGAATTAAAATAAGGAAATTTTAATGTATATGATAATTATAATAATCTTAGTTTAATGACTTGGCTCGAGTGGGAGAGAGTAGGGAGCCAACTTCCCTTCAGGTGTGGAAATGACAGATTCTGACCCTATGCAGTGCTATAGAAAATCAGTACAGTTTGGGCCGAGGACTAGCCATATAAAGAGAATGATGATGGGAGGCTGGAAGCCAATGCCATAGATCGCTATTTAGACCTTTAAATGACCAACAGATAGACATGATATCAGCGGCCAAAATGAAGCCCCATCTGTTCCGTTCTAAAATGGAAGACAAAAATGCTATGGTCAAACACTTTTTGAAACACTGATACTATAAACGAAATAAGTGATAAATGATGCAAGGATCACATTCTGCAGTGCACACGCTTAGAACCCCCCAATAATACCTCAAGGGGAAAATGCCAGGTCAACAGAAAACACCAAATCCAATGAAACACAGTTGAAAAGTCAAAACTCTTCTGCTCTAAAAATATAATTACAGCGAATGTGCTTCATGTGCAAATATTCTGCATTCTGACGCACGCTTGCACTTTCTACAATCTCACTTCTCCAACAATCTTTGCGTTTTGGCTGTAAGTGAGTCAGCATGCCATGGAGGCTAAGTACTTGACATAGTGAATGTGTCTGTATGCCATACCTGGACCAGTTGAATTAGTGTGGTGAGTATGGCACACCGCAGCATGTTGTGCTCTTCAGACTGTTTCCAAAGCAGTGGCAGGTACTGCACCAGACACCCCACGTAGGGACGGATCTAATACAAAGAGAAACAGAAGATAGCATTGCACACAGAATCAAAAAAAAATCAAAAATAAAATGTTACTTTATATAAAACAAATGGACGGATTAAGTGGGCATCAGCAGGGATATGAAAAATAGCTGAGTAGCCCTCAGAGAAGTCCATGAAAAAAACCAAATACTAAATATTTGGTCTTGTGCATTACTTTCTTTTAACTCGTTCATTCATGCGTATGCTTCATCAACTCCCTAAACCATTTCAAAGATGAATCCAGTGGCTGCTAATGGCCTCCAGAAATGTGTTAATATGCCACAAACACAACATCAAAATGAGCACATACCTAATAGACTGCCAAGCTGAAATGCTCCCCTGAAATTTTGTCCTTTCTTGGCACTCATTTTAAGACACCTCAGTATAATTTAATTCACAAATCTGTGATATATTGGCAAATCTACTTAAAAACAAAAATGTATAATTGATTAAGCTGACTCACAAGAGTTCACACACACCGTATTTCCTCAAATAGTGTCTGGGGCCTTTATTTACCTCAACTGCAGAGGGTACCAGGCCTTTATTGGAAGCAGGCTTAAATTAGAGGCAGGCTTTTACACCTCATGCCCCCTGTCTGGGTGCCATGCCATGGTATGCAAACACATGAAAAATAAGAGCGCTAGTAGCTACCTTAAAAGTCGCATTTGTGGTGGTAGCCTGTGGGGGAATTACAGTTTTCCGAGTTCACTCTAAATGCACCATTTCCTGCTTGTAGTGCTGGAGGGCGAGACGCTCGGAATGGGGCATTTGCCCCAAAAGCGAGCTGCTACACAGCAGTAGGAAATAGAGTCAATTAAATACATCTACAATAAAAACACACTGTTTTTATTTGCTTTGTTTGAGAGCGGAGCTCCGCACTGGAACAGCACCGCAGCTGGTCTGTATTTGGGGCAGGCTTTTATTTGTTCGGGTAGACCACGGAGACCCGGCATTTATTAGAAGCCCGGTTTTTATTTGACTACCGGTTTATATTTGAGGAAATACGGTAGATGTGAATAAAAAAATCATATATAATGCAATGCCATTTTTAAAGCAGCACTATGTAACTATTGGCATATGGGAATTGGTGGCGCCCCTCCAGTTTCAGAGTGCAATTTCACTTTTACAGCACTGTCGTACAACCCGGTCCGCTGTTCAAAAATAATTTATTTTACCGGACCAATTTGACCCGTTCACGTTTCAATAACATTCGCGCATATCTGGAGATTGAGATTACAAGGATTGCAAAAATGATGTCAATAATTGTGCGGCCCAACTTTTGACAGATTATGCTTCAGGTTTTTTTCACAACATAATAGAAGACTCATATTCCTCACCTCACCGGTCAAACAGTGAATAGAGTTTATTTTCTAATTACTTGATATCAGCATTTTAAACAGTTGCCTTACTTAGGAGGGGTTCTGGCTGACTTAAAAACCTGGCGTGGAAAGTATGAAGTTTCTGTGTTAAAATGCCTTTTAAAGTTTCTTGAATATGTGGGCATCCGTCTTGTGTTCAAAATGTAATTTAATTTGGAATTTGAGCAATGTTTAGAGAATAAAAATGCTTTGTCCAGATTTTCATCAGTTTGTCCCATTTAGCTAGAGTATATATTTAGAGAGTGGACCAAGGCTACACTAAACTGTCTAACAACTGCCATAAGGGTTTGAGCCTATTCACAGTTGAAACAGGTGAAACAGCTGCCGTAATAAGGACAACTACTAGGGCCAAGTCATCTAAAATCAACATTTTATTATAACATTATGTAATTTAGCAGGTCTAGCTGCCAAAAAAAAATAGCTACCCTAAATTGACAATAATGACACACAACACTGGCCAAGCAAAAAACACAATGGATGCCATCTCTCTTGCTCCCTTGTGAAATACAGAATGTGACGGCAACACAGGGCCAGTGAATTTAGGTTATTCAGTTCAGTGAAGAAAACGGAAGACTCCCTCGAAACTTAAGAATGACATTGAATAATGGGTTCTAAAGGGTTATCTGCTCCCTATATGTCAACGTCTCACCCTTGCAGCTTTTTTTTTTTTTTTTTTTTTTTGGTAACTCTGGCAGGACTTCAAACTCCAGGCCACAAATTGTCGCAACAATACACTACAGAGGCTCAGAGCACCGATAGTATGAAATAGTCAAAAGGCATTAAAAGCTAAATAAAACACTCTCAGCATTTTGTTTTTGACAGGAGGCTACAAATGTCTAAAGAGTTTCTGAAGTATTGCAAAATTAGCAGTATTAAAATCTGATTACGTCCGTCTTTGTGTTCTCTCAATTCCACTGCTGCTGCCTTTTTTTTTTAGTGAGGGCCAAATTTATTAAGAAGAGAGGAGTCAGTAGTCATTCATGTGACTTCTGAAAGTTTAGCTAGGGACACTGACTGGGAGAAACTTATCCAAACTGACAGTTTGCGTGGATGAAAGCCATTCTCTGAAAGATTTGAGTCAAGTGATCATTTAAGAAAAAGCTTTAAAATTGTTCTCAAAAGAGCTAGAGGGGGTCAAGATGAAGAAGGTCAATTTTAAGGGTTGTCTGTTAAGTGGATCAGATTGAGCTTTTGGATGCAAGCCAAAAAAAACAACGACAAAAAAAACAAACAAAAAAAAAAACGCCCATGCAGTTCCAAAAAAAATTACAACACCAGACAAGAAATTGCATCATCACAGCAAGGGTTGCCTGTGTGATTTACGAATATAATCAGTAAGAAGCTCGATACTCATTCCATCATTGTTGTTGCCTGAGGAAATTAAAAATCATTCATGTCCTGCTCCCATTTTGGGGCAGATGGCTGTTTCACTTGGTGGTCAGGGGGCTAGTAGGGGGAATGAGATGTTTTAAAACCAGTTCCTTCATGGTGTTTTACTTGCTTGGAATGCTCCCTAAGGAGGCAAGAGCGACTAAAGGTATTTTCTTTGAGTTTTCCTACCAGGAGCAGCAGAGACACCATGCAGCAGCAAAACATTCCCCAACTATGTAAATCACTTGGGAAAAATAGCTTCAGGGCAACTTCACTCTCATTTCTTTTTACATCCTTATGCCCAAAGTACAAGCGAGCAAGTAAAACTGTTTGAGAAGCAATTTTTACGTCTGTCACTCTTTTACGCGCCTCCATCGCTCGTTCTGTCGACAAACCTGGATGTGGACCCTCTCGATGACGCAGGAGATGACATGGAGCACCTGCATCTTGGTGTCACACTCTGTAACCTGCTGCAACAACTGGAAGAGCAGCCCAAAAATAGACTCCAAGTACTGTGGGGCGGGGGGGGGGGGACAGAGAGACAGGGAATGAGTATTGAAGGAGGAAAATAATATATACAACATAATTCAAGGCATATAATTAAAGGCACACTATGCAGAATCGTCCCCAATGCATTGGTCTCGGCTTCTATCAAATGCAACTCCACCCCCACTCCTGTACGAGCAGCTGCCTGCGGAGGCTTGAGAACAAGCCCAGTGTGCTTGTGTTGTCTTAATGCGTTCATCAACTACGTTGGCCACTGGGAACTCAACTCGGTTCCACAGTGTGCTTTAAAGGCGGGGGCTGACAGACACGCCAACACTGGTTTCGTATCGGGCTCTAAAATTGAGCGATAAACTGGCCATGAACATATCAAATCATTTATTTGGGTTTCAAAACAGGCCGTGGCTACATGGGAGGTGGGAGGTTAATAGCTGTCTATGCAGCGTCTTGGAAATTTCTAAGAGTAAAAATAGGACAAAATCTTGCACAGTGTAACTTACAGACAAGGCACATTCGAGGCCCAAACTCACCGGGAGGAACTGGTCCGTCCTGAATTCAAAGTCATCGACTGGTGACGATGCGTTAAAGAAAACATCCAACAGACTCCTCACTCTGAGAGCTATTTAGCAAAACATTATTACTATGTCATTTCAGTTCCTAAACACGACCGTGCTTTTGTGCTCGGAAATGCATATAAATATTAGGCAGAATAGGAACGAAGACATCAGTTTAAAAAACAACAACGCCGTAACGTGATGTGTGTAAATGTTAAGGATATTCAGCTTCAGAGTAGTGGCGGTCTCAATCCGCACCTATAGGAGCAAAAAGAAAAATGGGCACCATGTGAATTATGTGTCCAAAATGATACGTCAAAACAAAACAACAAGATAAGCAACTCTGAAATAGTATTCAAGGTTTGTTTCATAGTGCATACAATTTGTCAAGTTCAACTGGCATTGACCCAGGTGAGGTGTTCAAGGCTTCCTTATCAAATGTCTTCTCTCTTCGCTCTCTTATCACTAATAACATGACTGATTCAAGAATACTGTGTTATTTAGCAGATATTTTCTTCTTGTTTTTCACTTGTTTATACCTAGTTTAAAGATTCTGTTGGCAATAGGGCTGGGCAACCTAAATATCACAAAATTATTTTACAGATACCTCCATGTTGATCACATTTGAAACAATCATTAGGAATTTTGGATATCGTAACCAAGCAGATAGAGGCACGGATAAGAACAATTATTAACTATATCACAATAACCCAAATCCAAGGCGACAGTTTCATTTCTAGTCCACATCAACGACGCTTAATACCATAACAACTTTGAAGTAAAAATGATAAAATCGTAAAAAGTAAAGGAATTAACCCTGGCTTGTGTGTGTTTGTGCGTGCGTGCGTCAATGTGTGTTTTAATCCGTATGCAAGCCTGTGCAGAGTCTTGCTTTATCTCCTCTGAGTCTAGTATTGTCACAGTGATGGAATTAGAAAACCAACCAGGAAGCAAGCAACCAGATGCAGAAGAGAGCACAAATAAGAGATAAACATACAAAAGAGCAGTTGGGAAAGAAAAAACCTCAGAAGGCCTTGGAGCACAATATACGGGGAAGTAACTGCTTCCGGTGTGCCCTAGGAAGGTCGCACTGATAATGGCTCGGCATTCAATACATAGTTTTTTGTTCATTATTGTTTGTATTGTTTTTATTTTTGTTAGAGATTCACCGCTTGTGAAATTCTGGGCCGTTTAAAATAAAAATTAAAAAATTAAAATAAAGAGCGCTCCATGGAGCTGTGTCCGTGTCTTCTAATGTAATACCAAGGAACCAGGCCACTAGTTAAGCGATCGCAGATGGCAATGTTCTTTCAGACGGATTTAAAAAATGCCAAAATTGATCGTCAAATATACTTTGGCAGCTGTTAACATACCTGGGCAGCCCGCCCAAGTAAAGTCTATGTGTGGGAAATGCTAGATAAACATCGGCCACTGCCTTTGGCGAATGTCCTCTTGTTTGCCGATAGGCCGATGACAGTCAAGCCAAATGCCGGCCGATACCGATGTACGGCCGTTAAATCAGTGCATTCATAATTTTTGTACATACTGCACTGTCACTCACACAGTATGATTGCCAAGCACTTTTGGAAGTTAGTTCGTCACTGGACACAGACTTTTTCTCAACTTACCAGACTACGTTTAGTGATTCCTTTGTCCTGCTGCCCATTTGTTTACCAACACGCCTACATAGGAGACAGAAAAGAGGCAAACGTGCCGGTATCCTATGCAGAACTTGGACGAGATATTGCAATCCGCCGTTACTGGGCATTTTACTTGCAAATGTTCAATCCCTGGACAATAAAATGGACGAACTACAGGCACAGATTAACTTCCAGCAGGACATTGCAAACTGCTGCGTGTTGGCGTTTACCAAGACCAGGGCAGACCCTAGGGTGCCTGACTCGGCCGCTACTCCGGCTGGATTTTCCATTTACCGGCAGGAAAGAACCACGGAGTCAGGTAAACATGGAGGCGGAGGGGTCTGCATTATGATAAACTCTCGGCTCGTATGTAGCAGTACTTACAACACACTGCTCACCAGACCTGGAGCTCTTAACTATAAAAGTACAGCCCTTCTACCTTCCTCGGGAACTGAGCGCCGCTATAATCACAGTGGTCTACATACCCCTGCAGGCGGAGGAAACGCGCACGGTAGAGGACCTATACAGAGTAATCAAAGGACTAGACAGCGCTCACCCTGAGGCAGCTTCTGTTGTTTTTGGCAACTTCAATTGGGTAATTAGGAAAATTTTTGCCAAAATATCACTAGAACATTAACTTTCCCACCTGTGGTGATCAGACTCTTGACCAATGTTTATTCACAAATATGGAACAACTACAACCCCCTCCCTGTCTTTGGTAAGGTGGATCACACGTACAGTCTGCTCCTCAACCAACAGACAATGTCTAAAGCAGGAAAATAACTTTTTCCGGACAGTTTAACACTGCGGTAGGGAATCCATTGCCATTCTCCAGGACTGTTTTGAAACCATAGACTGGCAGAAGTTCTGTGTTCCAGCTGATGGGGGACATTGATGAATTTACACACTCTGTCTCAGCTTACATCTCCCAGTACATTGTTGATGTTGTCCTGAAAGTCAATGTTAGGACTACCCAACCAAAAGCCCTGGGTTAATGGTGACGTCCGTGGTAAGCTCAGAGCACGGACCTCTGTCTATAGCACTGAGGACCTGGAGGCCTTGAGGAAGTCCAGATATGACCTTCGGAAAGCCATCAGAGATGCCGAAAGATACTACAGGGACAAGTCTAACTACCACAGCTCTGACCCCAGACGCATGTGGTGTGGACTGCGATCCATCAGACTATAAATGGAGAAACAGTAGTGTTGCCCACCCCATCTCCTCTCTCCCGGACGAGCCGAAACCTTCTATGCACGGTTTGAGGCAAGCAACACTATTCCTACTGGGAGGCTAGCTGAGGACCAGGACAACTGCACTCTGTCCTTAACTACAACATGAAGAGAGAGAGCTTTTAAAAGAGTGAACCCATGGAAGTCTCCAGGGCCAGATGGCATTCCAGGCCGTGCACCGAGGGTGCACCGACCACCTAGTGGGGGTATTCACCTATATATTCAACCTCTCCCTGAACCAGTCTGCAGTCCCCACCTACTTAAACAGACCACCTTTGTCCGCGTACCAATGAAACCTTCCATCACCTGCCTGAATGACTACCGCCCTATAACACTGACCTCATTTATCAGGAAGTGCTTTGAGCGGCTAGTCAGAACCTGCTCCACCCTTCCAGACACCTTGGACACCCTTCAATTTCCATACCCCACCAACAGATCTACGGACGGCACAATCGCCCTGACAATACACACATATATTGCCCCTCTCCCACCTGGATTAGGGAAACACATATGTGAGGATGCTGTTTGAAGATTACAGCCCAATATTCAATACTATTGTGCCCGCTAAGTTTATTCCCAAGCTCAGGATTCTAAGTCTTAACACCTCCCTTTGAAACTGGAGCCCTGACTTCCTGATAGGCAGACCCACGGTGGTGAGAATGGGTAACCTCATCCCCTCCTGTCCTGACCCCGAGAACCGGAGCGCCTCAGGGTTGCATACTTGGTCCACTGCTATACGGCATGTTCACGCATAACTGTTTGGCCACACGTAGCTCCAACGATGTCATTAAGTTTGCAGACGACACTGCCATCCTGGGTCTCATCCCCAACAATGATGAGACCGCTTACAGAGAGGAGGCCAGAGAGGAGGTCAAACTCTCACCAACTTTTACAGGTGCACCATTGAGAGCATCTTCTCTGACTGCATTACTGCCTGATATGGCAGCTGCTCTGCTGCTGATCGCTAGGACCTCCAGAGGGTGGTGAAGACAGTGCAAGACCGGTCGTGCAAGACATCTACCACACAGGATGCAGCAAAAGACTACAGCCACCCAGGCTATGGACTTTTCATGCTACTGCCGTTTTGCTAGACATTACCGGAGCATTCGGGCACGGACTAACAGATTACATTTTTTCAACCAGGCCATCAGGCTTCTCAACCAGCAATAATAGTAATATTATTGATCATATTGATCACATGAACACTTCAACATATGCTCTGGTCACTTTTAGATTCAATGTACATTATCTAAATTCAATGTACATATTTCATCGGCACACCTCCACTTAATATTTATAATATTTCTATGCTTTATTGTCCAGTCATACAATCCCTCTGTCTATAACCACCAGGAGACATATTCTTCATTCCCCATATTAAAAATAAAACAGCAGCATTTCCAGAGAATGTTATCGTGTATATTTTTGCTGTTCTTGCCATATTTAGCTATTTCTGCCCTTATTTGTGACTCAATAATTTAATATCTTAATTTTTAATGCTTTCTACGTAGTTTTCGCTTGCCATGTCACAAGAATGTCCCTGTTCAGAATGACCCTGTGTTATACTGTACATTTGATAAATACAACACTTTGACCTGTTTTTTTACATCTGCTTATATGAGAGCATATCTACAGTATGTGTCTGAGTGGGTACTGTAACACAAGCGTCACTTCATGGGCAATAACATTGTGACACACACTATTTGCACAATAAACCAAATGAATAAATCATGGGGTAACATTTTCCAGCCCTGTTAAATGTTCTATTGAATAGTTGACAAAAAAAAAAAGCAAAACCGGGCTGCGCTGTATATTTTCCGCACATATTGATATTTAACTGCATATACTGTATGTATGAAAGTATGTATATGTATGCGACGAATAAACCTCTTGAATCTTGAAACATATCCTGCTCACTTATCTCTTATGTTTTTCCTTTTCAATTTCAGCTCCATCCTTGATACCGGTTTCTATCATGCCAGTTGTCTCCGTTTGTGTCCATTAACCCGTACATTTTCCGTTACATGAAGCTTTCAAGTGAAAAGGCTTTGTTCATGTCTGCCTCGGGGCACAAATGAAAGAGCTTCATAAAATACTTTGATATAGTCAAGCAATGAATGAGAATTAACTTGGACTGAGTCGCTGTAGAGTAATGTTGCCGTTGTTTTTATCCTGATGGGAGAAAACACACTTAGAATAAAGGTGTGTGCTTTTTATTTTTATTTTCTTGCACGTTGAGGTAATTTCACCAGCTACCCAGAGATAACTAGACAATATTGACAAACTATGTTGTCCTGTAGAATTCACTGCTCAATCAACAACTGGATAAAATTATGAATGCCATTTTATTGTTTTATTCTCAAATGTTTTGACATTTTCAAAACCATAGCTATTTAATAAATCATTTTGTAGTAGTAGTAGAATTATTGGGTGTTTAAGTCTGGGAGGGAGAAAAATGTCTAGCACTACATTTGCATTCTCATTCAGCCCACGAGTTTAATACAGAAAAGGACTGGTCCCAATTACATTTCTCATATCTGCTAAATAAGAGACTATGTTTAAAATGTATGTTGACATTGGGGCTATGAAAAATTGCTTTCAATGTTTAAGCAATTAAGTATTATTTTTAGAACATTGAAATAAAGCCATTCAATTTGTTTACAGTGCAATATTATTTGCATTATTAGTAAAGATAATAGAATTATAAGATCATATAATGACTCTAGTCTTGTGAGTCATTAATATCATAAATTTGATTGGATTTAGCAATGCAGTCTGAAAAGGGAAAGGTAAATAATTGGTTTTATCTCCTTTCTACAAATAGCAGGACAGGCTATTGAACTGGTCATGCCAATTTCAGGGTTACGCTTGCATTTCTTTTTTTTTTTTTTTCCTTCCCTCAATCCCAGAGTCTAATGTCTGAGTCCTCAGCAACTACAGTTAATTGCTTTTATGATTAAGGTAGGATGTAACGTTTTTGATTACAGATAAATCATTTAAACAATTAAATAAAATTTGAAATTATAAACAACATTTGAAATTATAAACACAGTTATTTTCAGGACATCTATTTTGCTAAAGCTTTTCCATTCTGCAAAATGGTCCATTACCAATCGTATAGAATGACTTTCAATGACTAATACGCAGTGTAAGCATCATGAATGGTTTTCTTTTGGCCACACTATAATAACCAAATTTGAAAATAAACAATTGTCTGCAATTAGCAACGGTGCTTTCTCTGTCTGCAACACAAGAGAAAGTCTGACTAATCTGGACAAAAAATGATGTGATAGAAGCCGAGTGAAGCATGGGTTGAGAAAATTGCAACCTCAATTGTGTGTTAACTCACAAGTTGAGAGAAGATGGATGCCTGAATGTAGTTAATGGTTGCCTTTTTCTTAAGGTTAAATTATATTTAGTTTATCTTGATTTTAGTGGTTATTTAGATTTTCAGACAGAAAATGATAGGGATTTTTTTTTTTTTTACGATAGGTTTGCACTCTACTTCTGACATGATGCCAAAATACCTACCATAATTGAACAGGGACAGTTGAGTTAATTATCAAAACAAACCAACATCAGTGGGGATCAGAGAGCTGACTGGCATCCAGCATAACCTGAGAATGTTGCCATCAATTGTGTTGCAAAACGATAAATCCATATTAACCAGCTGCTTAATCACTTGCTGTGGAAAATTGTAGGCATGAGATGACCCCACTTTGCTTCCATTCAACAGCTCAGATTGGCACCGCTGTTCGCCAAACAAAATTGGGGTGAGCAGCTAGAGTGGGCGAAGGGAAAAAATAGAAAAGTTGAATTCTGGAAAGTGCTCGGAAACTGGGCTACTGACAAATACACCAGTGGCATTAAGTGGGTACACTTCCCCCAACGATGTGAGCAGAACCAACATTGTCCCAATATGGCCTCTTGATGCTCAAGATAACAGAACTCTGTCGCTGACTAATTTAAATCCGTTTCCATTTTCATGACCTTTTTTTTTATGACTTGCAGAATTGTTTTGTTGTTTTTATGTTTAAGAACGTGTTTCCCTCAATTGCTCAACAATTAGGCATTGTAAAAACAAAAAGCAAGGTTTAAGGTTTTAGAAGAAACAAAAATCGGTATTCCAATCTCCTCCATAATACTGCTACAAGATAAATTCATCGGAGAGGAAATGTCGTCATAACGGTCATAACCATGTCTTGATTATGGTCCATTGCAATTTTAAATGCGTGCATCTTTGTTGCCACTCATCTCTTCACTTGCTGACAGGTTCACAATGTTCTGTACTTATCATCATAAAAGCTTCAATTTCCATAATATCCTGTGCCCGAAATCCGCCACGACTTTGTACAGTGCACATACTACTACTAAAAAACATGACAGAGCATGGATTATGGCGACAAAGACTGGTTAAAACTGCCATAAAATACATTTTTTGGAAGCCCCAAAAGCCTCTGAAGACAGTTCATTCCTGTGGTGCCAGTTGGATGACAAGTGGGTAAAATGGGGCCAAGTCGGCTGAGGAGCATCACAGCACGATGCAGGCAAAGCTGGCTTAACGGAAAATTCTGGTAAACAGTCTCCTGTACCACAGAGGAGGCAGAAGCCCTGGAGATCGAGGGAAATATATAAACCAAATATTTTAGCCTTCCTCCCCTCGGAGCTTATAATGTGACAGAGGGGTGAGAAAACAGATCTTTTGGAAAGGAAAGTCTGTTTCTGGAAATGAGGATAGGGGAATGTGCACAATGGTAGGCCACTGGCAAGGGAACCTCATCTGAGATTCAGTTCATGAATATCATTGATAAATGCCCCCCATAAAAATGTTGGTGTGCTTCTGGGTGCATCTCTCAGTCAAAGATGTACTAATGTTACCACAAATACAGAAAATCAAAAAATGTATGCAACCTTTTCCCTCCCACGTGTTGAAGTGTTTCCAAAGACAATGTTTCAAGGCAGATGTCTGCATTCAATGGGGAGCTCCAAAAAGCCTAGAAAGGTCCACGCAGACTGATTGTAAGGGCTAATCAATCAGGCTTCCTCCCTGATTACTGCTTTCACTGAAGTACAGAAGCCAAGATGTCAAACAAGCATAGCTCTGTTGCTTTCCCATTTAAACCAAATGGCCCAGATGAGTCTGAAATAGATAGATAGATCTTAAGAAAATGATCTTTCTTTTCTGCGCTCTATTTGGTGCAGATAGAATTGATCAGACTGATTGGTGTTCCGGTTTATTCATTATCTTTCATGTCAACAGTGGCAACAAGTCAACAACAGATGATGACAACCTTGATTAAAGCGGTGTGATATATATATATATATAATTAAAATTCCATGTCATATAACACTGAGGAGTACAAGTTCTCTGAGGAATGGTTCCCAGAATTTGACCGGTCACACATTTCAATCAGATACGCAAATTACAACTTTAAGTGTTTTCGGGGTTTTTTTTACCACCGTCCCAAATCATATTCAAGTGAGTGAGAGCTCTTGCTCTACTGCTCAAATTTTTATAATAACCTTGAAATTGACAAGTTACAATTTGAGCTTAAACATTTAAAACAGCAATAAAACTGAAAACACCACTGCTACGTCATAGCTGTATACTTCTGGAAGAACAAAAAGTAAATTATAAATACCATTCAGCCAATAATATATAATGTGTGTACACACACACACACCTGAGCCAGTTGACGCTTTGTGACATGTCAGGACTTCTACTCTGTGAGGTAAGTTAAGGTAAGTTTCATTTAGGAGGATTTAAATGTATATTTAATACAGACAATTAATTCTATTATATAATTATAGAAGCCAGCATCGCGATTGTGGCGCCGCCCTTTGCGGACGCCTGCGCGAGAGCCTCGTGTCAATAACGCATATTTTAGCTTATTGTGCGTAATCACCGGGTGTCATGACATTTCACTGCATATATGTATGACCTTATGTATATGTAGGTGACAAGTAATCTCTTGAACTTGAACATATATACATAGATACATATATATATATATATATATATATATATATATATATATATATATATATATATACATACATACATACATACATACATGTGTCTGTTTATTTATTTGTTTATTATAGCCCGTAGCCAATAATGTATTTATTTTAATTATCCAATATACTGTATATTATATAGGTATATAGGTATATTAAAAACCAGACTCCAAGCCCATTGTTTAATAGCTTTGGTTCTAGGTGATTAATCAAGGGTTTGTGTTGCAGAGTGGGCACTTTGTATAAACTTAATCAACCATTCCATTCATTACACTTGAATGAATCAGCATGTGTTTTCAGAGGGGTAGACAGTCTAAAGTCAATTTTTCGTTTGTTTGATGAGTGCTCTTAAAAAAAGGGAGGTTTAGGTAGTTGTTGCGTTAGGTGGCAGAATAACCAACAACATAAAGGTGTTGAACCACGTTTGTAACGGTGTTCATGTGTGTGTTTGTTTGTGCGTGCGTGCGTGCGTGCGTGCGTCGGCATCTTACCACCAGGTCAGGGTCTTGCATGAGGCTCAGTATGACTTCATAGAGCAGAGGTCGAAGGTCAGATTTGAACTTGACAGAGATCCACTGGCCTATCAGCCAGATGACCCGTCTACGAATCAGCTTGTACCTGCAGGAAATAGGGTGGGAAGTGGCAAGGCAAAGCGAGAGAGAGAGAGCGAGAGAGAGATGTACAGAGACGTACGGTGGCGAGAAGAAAGCAGGAAGAGAAAGGAAAGACGTATTTACGGAAAACAGCAAAGCGCACAAGAGAGGAGGAATGGGAAAGGAGGGGAAGGAGGAGGCGAGGAGAGACGTTGTGAGAGAGAGAGAGAGAGAGAGAGAGAGGAGAGAGAAAAGGGTAAAGGGCACGTGTTAGTCTTGGTGGCGGAGAAGAGGCACTTCCCCTCTACTCTTCATCCTTATCGCAATTTAGATGAATGAACCAGCTGGTTCCCTAATCTCATCTTCAAAAAGGAGCTACTCACGGCGCTATTAAATATGATTTTATGTGAAGGAATCAGCACTTCCATTCCTTGTTGCATAGCACCTATGTCTTTATCATTGCCCGTGCCTACTCGGTATTGCTGTATAATTTGTGCTCAAAGGTAAAGGGAGCGACGTTGCTGCCCGCCCTCCCTCTACACAGAGCTAACTCCGCGAGACAATGTCTTATCTAAGCCACTGTGGGTGCTGTGTGTGGATGTGCATGTCACCAGATTACGCTCCCCGGCGTCGTGCAGATAGTGAGACTATTTGACAGGATATTGGAAACTACAATTGAATGTTCCTTTTCACATAAAATTTTGCTCAAAACAAAACCCAAGGAGGATGAGAGAGAGAGAGAGAGAGAGAGAGAGAGAGAGCAGAAGGTCCAAGGTCCAAACCTAAATATTGGTTGTGTGTGTGTGCGCGCGTGTGTGTGCGCACGCGCCCCCACTTGCCTACCTATACAAACGCACGCAATCTAAAAAGGATAAAGAATGCGGCGACAAAAAGACAAGAGGGGACAAAAAGACAAGAGGCTGAGGTGGTGATACAAATTCAAATGCTCATGAATACCTGCGGCAGATATTAGCCCCCGAGTGTCATGTTGGGATTGTTTTTCAGGAAAATGAGAAGCGTATCTCTCCCAGAATCTGTCAATGTTTGTATCTGAGACTTGTTTGAGGGCTGCTTTGACGGAGACAGGGGAATGGAGAGAAGGCGATGCTATCGCCGGCTCGTTGTTACAACATTCTTGAGGAGCCAGCAGACCGACACACTCCCGCGATCAGTGCGTTGTTGCTCATGAGAGAGACGATTAATTCATGTAATTAAAGAGAAAGCTTGGCTGCACGCCTCCCCCATACTCTTGCGCAGATTTAAAGAATTGCCCTTTACACTTGTAAGCAGACCTCCGACAAGATCACAAATCAATCTTTGTCAGAAAAAAAACAAAAACAACAAGCCCGAAACAAAACAAAAACAAGACGATCGAGAACATTAGGGCTAAACGCCACTTGGACCAAGTTTTTCATCATCTTAAAAGCACGCGTCGCTTATGAAATCCCCCATTGAAATACCCAGGAGCGGCGGAGCGTGTGCAAAACCAGCCACAGCCAACATAACTTTCAAAAGCAAACAAAGGCAGACTAAGACAAACTAATCTGTGCGCTACATGACCTTAGTGATCCAATAACCTGTGATGCTGTTCCAGCTTGAAAGAGCAGGTATGGAAGGGCCAATGTTTTTATTTTTAATTTATCAGTAACGGTGAACAATGGTCGTTGGAACACGTCCAAGCCTCACTCTAGACGGTGCCACCCCCCCCCCCATCGGGCTCCAAACAGCAGCTTGGCAAGAGGATGCTCACACTCATAATGGCCCTCAGTGAAATCGGAAATGAGTTATCAACAAATTACTGATCACAATCTGTTTTGTGTATAAGGGTTAATGCAGGATGCTGCATTTATGTGCATTTTTGGGGAGCACATATTCAGACGAATAATCACCTGAATGTTATTTTTTTTTTTTTAATTTTCATGTTGGGGAAAAAAAAAGCCGATTTGCTCGAAAAAATCCTCTTATTTTACATTTTTTGATAGGACACATAGCATCATCTAAGTCCATGGTTCGATATATAAATTGCATTAGTCATTTCACTCGTATTTTGACTGACGGCCTTGTAGCCAATGGCAACAACCAGGGCTGTAACAATAACCGCACTGTCTGCATGATGTCACCGGGGTATTATAAACGCATAGATATATACACACACACACACACATATACAAACACATATACATTTATACAGATATTTATACATCCATACATATACATACACACACACACACACACACACACACACATATATATATATATATATCCATACATATACACACACACACACACATATACACACACACACACACACACACATAGATACTGTATATATACATATAAACAGTATATACGCACACACACACACGCTGTATATACACACATATACATACTGTATATATACATATAAACAGTATATACGCACACACACACACACACACACACTGTATATACACACATATACATACTGTATATATACATATAAACAGTATATACGCACACACACACACACACACACACACATACATACACACAATCACACACAGACACACATTTATATATAAACACACATATATACAATCACACACACACATATATACACACCTATATACACACACACAAACACACACATATTTTTTTGTATATAAATATATTTTTTGTATTTCATTTTTTTTGCTGGTGAATGTTATAGGAGGATAAGAAATATAAGCGCAATTGTCATTGTTTGGTTATAATCATTGACTGTCTTCCATCCTGTGTACAAGGACTTCTGGGGAAACTTTTCAGTTGCTCTGCTGAGTTCGCTCCCGCTTGTCACTTCATGTTTGTGTGCCGCGGGGGGGAACAGTCCATTAAACAAATGGGGAATTTATTTTGTGTGTGTCTGATTATTATTATTATTATTATTATTATTATTCACGCATTTTAAAATATATTTATGATTCACCTGATTTATAATTCCTCATTTGAACATATCCCTGTGCATTTTTGTAAACTTCTGTTTTATCCTGTATTTGTAATGCACACTGACTGAATTTTTTTAAATAATAAATACAATTGTTCTCTAGCTAAAGACAGACAAACTCTTGCTACATTCCTCGGCGGTAACCGAAAGATTGGCAAAAATGTGACAGAAGGCGGAGGCATGAGGAGGACAAGAGTCTTTTTAATGTTCGACAGCAAGGGGAACAACACAAGTCCACAAAAAGGTCAAGTCACATAAAGTGGTGTCAAACTGTCAGAATGAGTGACAACATCATTCAGCGCACGCGCACACACACACACACACACACACACACACACACACACACACACACACACACACACACACACACACACACACACACACACACACACACACACACACACACACACACACACACACACACACACACACACGCACACGCACACACACACGCACACACACACACGCACACACACGCACACACAAATCAGCCTGGGGAAGCATAGGATAAGAATCCTTTTGTTCGTCGGGGTGACAGTAAAACCTCCTTAAGGCTATTTCAAGATGCCGTGTGTGTGAGCGAGAGAGAGAGACCAAGGAAACCTCTTTGGTCGTGATGACTCATTACAGGTATGAAGGCCATTCCAATTGACGACGTGGAGGGTGGGATGGTTGTGCAGGTGGGTGGGTGTTATTGCAAATGGTTGCCGGTGAGTGTGTGTGGGCATGTGTCTCCATGCACACAAGTCGGGTAATGTTGAGAATGTTTGAGTGCACGAATACACAAGTGACATCCTTCTTCAGGGCGAGCGCTTATAGGGAATGAAGGGCTTGGCCAGAGATGTCAGTTGCACACAACGGTGTCACTGACAGATGTGGGCATTAATATTTATACCACAGCTACATTCCATGGGGCGATGCAAACAGACAGGTAATCATCCACGGAATGTAACTTTAAACCAACAGAAAGCAAAGAACATGTCGCAGACCAGTGCAGAAATGTGCACCAATAAAACAAGCTTGTTAAAAAACCTAAAGCCCCATCACATTAAAAATGTAAATAAAAATTCTAATTTTCTGTGGTAAGATATTAACTTAATTGAAAGTAATAGTAGTAGTAGTAGTAGTAGTAGTAGTAGTAGTAGTAGTAATATTATTACTACCTTATAGGAAGTAAGTACGAGGTACTAATATTATTACTACCTTATCGGAAGTAATTACGGGGCTTTAGTCTAGCTCTACTGCTTCAAATATTATGAAAAAAAAAAATAGGATCTGCCCAAGGCCAGTTGCAAGCTTCCTTCAAAAACACAGATAGTTTTTGCACGGATGAATGGATGAAAGGAGCTGACATTTAGGCAAGAGCAGCATATTGCAACATGGGGGTGCACCAAAGTTCTCGTATTATGGGGTATGACTAACACATGACAGACTACCACCGGACAAACAACCTTTTCAATCTGTCCGTCATCCATTCACCAACCTAGAGGGCAAAACGAGGAGATCGTGATATGAAAGGATCCCTCTACCAAGTTGCTCTACAGAGTTATCATTAGCTGGTTCATCAACAGGGGGTACAACCCTCTCATCTCCTGTCTCTCTGGTGGTCCCTCTCCCACAGCCTGTCTAGAGCAAACCCTATGGAGCAGCTCTAATGACATGAGGTTCCTCATAGGAGACCAGAACATTAACGTCATCTCTTAAACTCTCTCGCTCTATAACTTCCTTGCTGTTAACACGGTCTCTCATTATCTAACAACAGGTGGGCCCCCATGTGGAGTAGGTTGTTATATCTCATGCGTTGCCCTTTTTATGAGACCCCTGAGCTGTGAACATCCCACCACCATGATGGAACCAACAGCCATTACCAAGAGGGCTAAGAGAGGGGGCACAGATGCCAAAAGAGGGCAATGGTTCTGTGGGTCCATGCAAGGATGCGCAAATCAATAGTAGAAAACTGGAAAACAAAGTTAAAGAGGGACTGTCTTCAAATATTGTACACGACTTTCCAATGAAAAAAAAATAATGATTTAACTTTGACAGTGGAATGACAGTGGAATGAGATTCCCCTCATTTAGATACAGGAATGCTCCATCTTGCTAATTCATGTTTTACAATTTGTTTTGCCAACAGCTAATTAAAATACTTTTTCGCAACCTCCAATACCAACTTGAGCCTAAAATAAAATAAATACATATGTTTAAACACTTTTTCTAGCAACATCCTATAAAATCCACTTTTTCCTGAATTGAAAGAAAAAATAAATATTAATACTTTTTATCGAGACATTTGAATGACTCCTGTACCACGCTCCCCTCGAGCCAGTTAACTTCACTCTGGAGCCGCAATCAAGTTTTGGGTATAGATGGATACTTGAGTGAATGATGTAAGCTACCGATGTTGCATGCAAGCTGTAAAACAAGAACGGTCATTTTATATATTTTTCCACTTTCATAAAATCTATCTTTTGCTTGGATTGTATATGTGTTAGGTTTTCACTTTTCTCAGTACTTTAGAGCCATTTAAAGGGGACCTATTATGAAAAGTTCACCTTTACCGTGCTTGTGCAAATACATTTGAGTGTATGATGTGCATGCATGTTTGGATTGGTCAGGGAAACTTGGACACCACATGCCGTCTTGTCCCTTAACAAAAAAGAACAAGGACAGTCATTGGAAATTACACACATTATATGAGCATAAAACTGTACCAATAAATCAACCGATTAAATGTCTGCTTGTTATTGCTAACTACAGACTACTGCTAGTTGGTGCCAATATTGAAGAGCTGCCACTGAAACCAAACTGATGAGATGGTGGGTTTTTCCAAAATAGATGGTTGACTCTCTCACAAGAATTTCAATCAAAAGGATGTAGTCAGGCTGTCACTCAGTCGCAAAGGGGTTAAAATTGTGAACTATTGATGCGTAAAATTAGTTATTTGTTAAAATACAGGGGGATTGCATTCCCCTCATTAGTGCAGTGAAACAAATGTACTGCAGCAGGGCATGCCAGAGAAAAAACATTATGAGTAGATAGTAGAGAAGATAGATGAAAAGTGGAATTGGCCTTAAAATGCAGATACATTTTCCTCCAAAGTATTCATGTTATGTTTTGATGGTGTGCATGCATGCGTATGTGAGACCGCCTGGTCGGTAGACTGTACGGAACGAGGATAATGCAACAGTATGGCTTCAGCCCAACGGATTAGGGCTACATTTCCCCAGACAAAACACAAACACACAGAATCTCCATACAAAGTAGAGGGGGTGGATGAACAATCTGGAGGCGGATTTCAGATTAATTCTCCCAACCTGGGAGAATTGGCCCAGCGCGCTACGATACTGAACAAATAATATTACCAAAGCAGACCAACACATCAATATACACAAAACCACAAGTCCGCTTTTGAAGAGTGCCTGACCGTTCATAACATTCAATACCTTTGATCAGAACGTCACAATTATCTGGAACTGGGATTATATCTTATTTCTGCGCTTGCTGCTCTGACTCATCCACCATGGAGGGTGTTATGAACGGAGGGGACTGTGATCAAGTTGGAATGGGGTACGTGCTTGTGAGCTTTCTAGCCAACACACACACACGCAGCAGGAGAAATGCCACTCAACGAGAGATTATCAGAGATGTCCGTGCACTTGTCTCATCATGGAATCTACACTGCCAATTTGCAAAGCTCTTCTTAATGCTGAGGAGACGTCCACCATCTGACAAAAACAGCTTAGATCAGCAGCTCGTGCGAACAGGCAATCGTCGGGAGTTGAAATATACTATATACCAGGCTTCAGCTTTATTTTAGGGGAGGAAAAAATTGTTTCAAAGGATCCTTCGAATAAAACTGTTACAAGTGTCCAAACTGTATATATAGCTATTGAGTTATTGTAGTTTTGCGTTTTAATTGCTCTTGATTTGAAGTCGCTAAAATAGTACTTTGTGTATGTGTGGAAATGATGTGTGCACTACAGGGTTTGTCTGTGTGTGACAGAGAGAGAGAGATTATTATTATTATTATTGCTATTGACCCCTAATAAATGTTAGTACTTGGAATTTTTAAAGCCAAATCTATTTGGAACAGAAGGTCAGAAGCTATGAACAAGGTAACGTCTCGTTAGAACGGGTATGTCACAAACACCTCGTGGTCTTAGTTTAATGCAAATCAATCCACATACGGAGCAGAAATTAGAGAAAAACCAAACAAATTTGACCCAAGTCACAGACACAGTCTAATTCGTCGAACGCCAAAATATATACAACAGGGATCAAAGTATCCGGAAGACAGCAATGTCATAAGCTATGAAAACGATTGAGGTGTCGTTAAAACTATGTCACAAACATCTCATGGTTTAAGTTTCATCCAAATCCATCCACATATGGAGCAGAAATTAATTAAAAACCGACCAAATTTCACCCCAAGTATTCAGGTGGTCGTGCCTGACCGACAAACAAAACGAACTAGATGACATTTAGAGTAACACGCTTCATGACGTTTTCATATTATTTACTATAAATGTGCAGGTTCTTATTTAGAATGTACATTGGCCCCGCGTCCAGTGTGCGGACTAGACTCCGTCGCTCTGTAGTGGTAAGAGATTACTAACTAGCCGTTTGTGTGTCTGCTTATGTATCTTCTTACCTGGTAGATGTCTGTGGATCTGTTTGATTGATATTTTATCTCTTTGGTCCCCATTACTTTTCCAGATTAATGAAATATACAAAAAATAGCAGTCCACAAAAACTTGTGACCAAGTCGAGTCGAGTCCACTTGAATGTACAAGTGAGTGATGCGTTCAAGATCCAACGAGGCATCGGAAAAATAGAAGCTGTGATATGGTGATTACTCACAGAAATACAATGTTTTTTTGCATCTCATGGAAACTTTACTTGTTGAAAATGTAATTCAAGGAACAAAGTTCCCACTAAAATTACTGGGTGACACAGTGTACTGCGTCACCAAGGAACGATCATAATTCTTAATACACCGTTCTTCAGGAATATTTAAACTGAACGCCAGAAGAGAAACATGCAGATTTGGTCTAGATGCAAGTCCACGATGTTGGTAACTTTTGTAACTTGTGATGCATTTCATAGAAACAAAAAAATTGTAATACATACTTACAAGGAAAAAACTGGACAGTGTTTTGCTGCCTGCAGCTATATTTATTATCATTATCACCATCATCAATATTATTATTGTTGTAATTCATGTTGCTATTATAAGTAATGTAAATGTCTTGTTATGCTTTGGCAATGTAAGAATACTTGTAATGCCAAGAAAGAAAATTTGAAATGAAATTGACAAATTGGGGGGGACAGACAAACCGAGAGAGAGAGAAATATCTAGGTGTGTAGACACACCCCATAGCACTTGCCACTTTGCTGCCGTTTTCAAATTGCGCTGTCTATGAATGAGGCTTGTTCAAATTAGGGAAAAATCTAAAGGGTAGTCATGTAGTGACGGGGGTAAAAGAAAACAGCGCGGCTGTACGTCAAGTCAATAAGGGTTTTCGATCTCGCACGGCCATACATTATGTCTCGCTGCTGAAAGACATGACGCATGAAGGAGAGAAAAGGGAAAATAACAATGAAGGGACACAAACGAAAAGTGGAAGCCTTATTTGCACCTGCACCATGTGCCGCAGTGACATCGGCACACCTGCTCCATGGCAACATCCACCGTCCCCTCGAGTGGCCCGTTAGCCATTTCTTTTGATGGTCTGTAGAGGTTCACAGGTCTGAGTGAGTATGAGTGTGTGTGTGTGTGTGTGTGTGTGTGTGTGTGTGTGTGTGTGTGTGTGTGTGTGTGTGTGTGTGTGCGTGTGTGTGTGTGTGTGTGTGTGTGTGTGTAGGTTTGTGTCCCAGGCACTGCTTTGTTCATCACTCCACTCTCCACCTCCCTCCTGCTCCACACAATTTCTCCAAACATCCTTTTGAACTTATGGTCCATTGTTACGATGTCCTACCATAATCTGCCAGTTTTAGTTTTTTTCCATACTTTCTGGACCGGTTTCTGTTGCCTTTTGACGAATTGCCTTACAACTGTTCCACAGCTATATCATAAGAGGCCACCTTTTGCTTTCTGAGTGAAACATGTATCTCTGAGAAGTGTGCCTGCGAAAATATAAGCAGCATTTCAGAATAAAGCAATTCATAATGAAGCAGCTCCTAATTTGACTGCAGCAGCTGGGTGTTGTGTAAGTCTTGGCTCACATGCCGCTTTTGCTCCTAAGCTATAAATGCTAAACAGCAAGGAATTGTTGTTTGAACTTGTGGATTTAACTTATTTATAAGTGTATGCTATATACGATGCAAAACTTGGTAAAATATGGATGTACTTATGCCATTACTTTTAATAGTATGATATTCAATAAACTCGGAGGCACTCCTTTAAGGAAACACAGAATTCTACCATTTATACCTAGAATATTTTTTAAAAGTAAAGAGATAACAAAATGCATGATGAGTGAAGTAAGAAGTGAAAATATTGGCGTTTCACTTTCAGTCATGTGGAGAAAAGTACCTGTGATGGCTGACTTGTAGCTCCCCAAGAAGCTGATTCTTGAACCACTGGTCAAAGTCCACGTTGTCAAACAGCTCATAGGCAGCCAGTCCGACCGCATTGTACACTGTGGGCCAAACATAAAATGTACACAACCATTACCATTTATCACGGTATGGAAAACAAGGGAGGAGGTTTTTTCTGAAACGTAAGAAGACGGAAGGTGTGATCATAATGCTCACAGTCTCAAGTATCTGACGACAATAAAGCCCTTGGAACATCAAGGGAAGGAGTGAATGAAGATGAAGAGAGAGGAACAAGCAGACGGTGAAAGGGTCAAAGGCACACGCACACACAGAAGGAAAGACAGACAGGTAAAACTTGTTGCACGCATTGCAAATATAATTTATAATTGATCTTAATTCCTTTTTTTTTTTTTTTTTTTTACATTTTACTCTATGTTGGGTGGGAAAATCAGAGTCACTGGCAACCGGAGTCATAGCCCGTGTATGTCTAAGCATACTTGGCTAATAAAACCTAATTGTGAGAGTTGTTGCAGTCTACAGGTGTCAGCGGAGTGATCCAACAGCATATACAGCTGCAGGCCATTCCCCTGGCCTGGCAATTTTAAAGTGTCAGGTAAGAAGTCAATAGACCGTTTTAAATGCCTCTTTTCAAGAAGTAAAAGCACAAATTATGTCAGCTGCCCCTTTAATCCTTTCTTAAGTACTGCGAATAATAAGTTCTACTGCATTTAAAGAACTGGTTGTAGTTTTTAAGAGCTACATGATTTTTTTTTACTGCAGCCATGCCAATTTGTCTTCTAAATAGTTAGTCGTTTCAGTGGTCTATGGCTGAAAATGTCGGGGAATACCAGACTGTTTGAGACAGAAGTCATAAGTTTAGGCTTAACCACCGCTGTGGTATTGAATCAGCAGCAGCATTGTCAGTAAAAAGGCAAGAACCATAAAAGGCAGCAGCCCTTTAAGAGAGACTTTTACCGGGTTAACATAATTCCCTGTGATTCAGCTGTCTAACCCACAGACACCCCAGGGAGGCAACCCTGACCTGCCAGAGTTATAAATTGAACTGGGAGGGAGGGAGAGAGGGAGGGAGGGATGGAGAGATGGAAAGGGACAGTGGATTGACATGGAATGGAGGGAGAGAGAAATGGAGTTAGCACCCTAATGAAGAAAGCTACATTGACAAATTAATCCAATAATATCTTATGTGCGTCAAGATATTGCCTAATATCCTGTATTCCCTCATCAAAATTCCCAATAGATACAGGTTCAGTAGAGTAACGGTAGAGTAGAGGAAGAGTAGATGGAGCGATAGTATCCATCCTTGTCCCTCTCTTCTGGAGGAACAACAGATATGGCTTCCTTTTGGAACAAATGGGTTATTTCCAAGGACAGGGATTTGATAGTGTGAGACATCGCCATGGATTCCCTCATCAAATTCCTCGCTAAATGTCATTCCAGCGACATTAAAGTAATCGTATTGACAAAAAGTTGACAAATTATATTTTTTCATAAAAGTTTTTTTTCTTTCCCCTCACAACTACCTCATGAGACTGGGCTGCCAGAATCATGGACCCTGGATGGACCCTGATCCCTATCGAAAAAAAATTAAAGAATTGCTTTTGTCTCATAAAATGTCTCCAAACGTGTTTGTCTTGATCAGCCTTTGAAACGTAATTTGAAAGATTGAAGCTCAACTCACCGGCATCCTTCATCAGTAACTGAACAGGATCCTCCACACTGGTCGGGCCTGCAAAGACATATTGTACGCTGTCAACTCCACTTAATTCATGTAGCATAGTTTCAGCTTCACAGACTCTACTTTAAGAAAAGATTAATTAAACATAAAAAGACATTTCCTAACCCACTGGTTCCCAGCAGCCTGCGACTACACTGCAGATAGTCGCACATTAGCAGCACATTTGTGAAGGAGTACTAATGTTAAGGAGCATTGGTTAGGAGCATATCTGAACACTGAGAATGATCTGAGGAAATAACCCGCATGGAGAGCTTCACATACAACCAAAGGTGGTGTAACAACCAAATATTTGCACTCATTTTGCCCACAGTTCTGACCAAAAACAGGCATGTTTTACCTTTCACCCGACTCTGCAAAACACCCATGACTTATGCCAGTGTAGTGAGGAAGAGGCTTGGATAACTCAATTTACGTCATGTTTTTTATTTTATTTTGAACAACAGAACGCAGCAGGCCTATATACGGTCAGTAGATTCTCCAGGTAACCCAATATGATTTTGTATAATGACTTTTAAGTAATCCATTTTGACAACCCTGCACGACATAGGGCACAGTGATCTATGTCACCCCTACAACTCTATTATTAAATTATTTTTATTATTATTATTGATTATATTTAAGATTTACGATGATGTTGAAGAAATGCTGCTTCGCCAGAATGTATCAAAGGCAAGACTTGTTTGGTATTGTCAGCCCTGCGTGGTGTTTTGAATGGAAAAAGAAAAAATATACATATAAATAATAAAAATAAAACGAATAATAACTGGCAAATCTAACTCAATAAAATATCAGGACTCCACAAGAGCACAATGACTCCATTTCACTAGATCACTGTCCCAGCTCTGTTGCCCCAGTAATTTCTTTAGCCGTCTCCATTAGTGCTTCTTTTTGTGTACTTCAGGTCAAAAATCGATACGCTCCTCTCCTCTACCATAGAATTATCCAATTTGGCGCTCCACCTCATGCCGACAGAACCCATTTCCACTCTGTCCGCTGAACGTGGAGGCGGCTTGCGAGAGCGGTGCCTGTAATTCCCCCTGTTTGAGCACTGCTTCCACTAATTCAGCCACAACACCACAAACACACGCAGGGACCAACGGGAGCCTGGAGAAAGAATGTGGGCCGTGTGAGTTTCGTGTGTGTGTGTGTGTGTGTGTGTGTGTGTGTGTGTGTGTGTGTGTGTGCGCGCGTCTTTGCGTGTGTGTGTGTGTGTGTGTGTGTGTGTGTGTGTGTGTGTGTGTGCGCGCGCGTCTTTGCGTGTGTGTGTGTGTGTGTGTGTGTGTGTGTGCAAAAGTCCCCAACCATGTTAATGAGGGAGGTAACAGTCATGTGACAAATAAAGAGGTTCCTGATAAAAACTCTAGATTTCAAGTGACACACAGTACAGGCTTGAGAGTGTTCATGTGTTGTCTGGACATAGAGTTAAAGGACCTCTGCCATAGAGCAAAATAAAAACCGGTCGAGGTGCACAAGAGTGGGCACCAAGCGGTTGTGTTTCATCCGAATGAAAACAAATATTAAAAGAAGTCTCCAATAAAGGTTTGGAGGGGAGGTCAATTTGCTTTGAGCATGGAGCACATTCATGTTTCTGAATTAGCGCTAGACGGACGACTGACCTTGAAGATTTTGAACCATCTCCAGCAGCACCGGTGTCAGGGTCTGGCTGTAGTTGTGAAAGATATCCAGGAACAGCACTTCGGTGCAGGGCTAGAAAGAGAATGTGGGTTAAGAAAAATCAAAGCTCTTAGAGTGGAACAGGGTGCGTGCGAGAGAGAGAGAGATAGATAAAGAGAGGGGGGAGGTTGTGGGGTAAATAAATACAAAGAAACTCATTAAACTGAAGCACACAGTTCAACAAAGCGTTAATGTGATATTGGCAGAGTGCATGCCTATGTGCGATTATTTTCAAAAACGAAAACCGGCAGACGACCCCTTAGGGTTTTCAGACACAGAACAAAGTAAAAAAGAAAGCGCCATAAAATAAAAGCGCTGTTGCAAAAATAATAAAAAATGTAAATGAGAAATACAGAAATCTCCAACTCTACTCTTGCTAATAATTCCGAGGGAATATTTAGCTGGCTATCATGTAGCGTAAAGTCAGGGCTCCAGAGTGCGATCAAAAATCTGTCAAGTGCAACTAAACATATTCATTGGTCGCAACGGCCTGGGAAAAAAAAAAAAAAGTAGTAGAGTATAAAAGTATTTTTTGACAAACACCAACTGGGTGTGCAGACATTTTCCCTTGAACAAATATTATAAACATAGCCTATTTTCTGTAGATTATATTGTCAGTGTATAGCAGGATTTCATGTACATCTTGCACATGTTCTGTGCAACCCAGTAACACCCGCTTACATCTGGCATTTGTCATTATTGGGAAAGGTTATACCCGGGTTTCATTCCCCAACAATGAATCTGCAATAGTCACGGGTATTTTTCGGCTCTGGCTCCCATCAGCGATGATGGAAACATGACACCCGGGTAGACGCGAAAATTTCCGCCTATTTACCGGCACGACACGCGTTGAAATTCCGGACGGTGGTGCGTTGTTTCATATCAATATATTAAGAATCAAAAATCTAAATCAGAAGTTAAGGGACATGACATTTTTTGAGTGTGGGGACCGTTCTGTGGGGAGCGCAGTAGAGAACTCCCCACGCTCCCAGCTGCTGGAGGACCGGCATCTGCCGGCGCGTGGCTACGGGCATGGATACTCCACGGGGCTTCTGTTTTTTGGTTCCCCAAACACACTGGAATCATGACAAGCCCCTTTTCCGACACGTTCATGATGTCAAAAGTGACACACCAGACAGAAGAGGAAAGGCATACTTTTCTACTGTTAATTCCCACCCACACATACATAAAATAATCTGAATTAATCTGAATAATCTGTCTTAAATTCCATCAATAAGGTAATTAGTGGCCAAAGTGTTGGTGTGTACCAAAATCCACACCAACTGGAAATGCCAATATAGCTATCATTGGAGAAAGATCAAATAAATGTAAACTCCTTCTTTTTGGTCATGTATTTTGGTAATTTGGACCAAAATTCAGCCCCAAAGTGGAGGGCGGACGCCACGATGAGCCTCTCCATGGGCCCCGGTCTTCCACTCCCTCTGCAATTCGATATGGGATTATTTTGGTTTTAGACCAGACACACCGGCAAGCCAAAGGACCTTAAAGAAGCCATTTGCAAACACGGCCCGGGACGGAGCACCGGGTCTCACCGCGGGGCAGTGCGGAGGTTTGGTTAAAACAATCGCTTCATTAGGCAAAATAAAAAAAATAAAAGGATCAAATTGTGTAATTATCCCCCCCCACACCCCGGTAACAGGCGTGTGTGTGTGTGTCTGAGTGCTCTCAACGCGTTGTTCCTCCAATATCTAAACCAAACTCAACTCAAACAAAGAAAGCGAGAAAGCCTGTTTCAGAACGACCTGGAAACGGGGTTTACAGTGATTAATTTCTTATTTTGGTGGTTCTCTTCAACGGGTTATGTTGCAAAAACCCATAAGATACAGGTATGTAGCCACATGACTATGAATTTCATGAATATAAAAAAATATATATTTTGAGTGATGCTCAGTTTAGCTGCTTGGGTCTGGACGTAGCAGCTTTGTGGTATTGGAACACGTCGGCTTTGTTCTCTCCTCTGGAAGGACGTGCCGGAAGGTAATCATGAAAGCCCCCAAAGCCTCCGGCGTGCGCCTGAATGCAAGTCTGCTCGCTCACTGACAAAAGGGACCTGACCAATTACCCTTTGTGAAAGGAGGTCAGGGGTCGGTTGACATCCTTGTTAAGATGATACATCCGGACAGTAGGGAAAACAAAAACTCAATATCACCAATCCGCCGGGCGACGAGCAGCAATTCTAAGGCCTGATTTATCGACTTCTCCCCCATCAAAACCTATTGATTATAGACTTCCTCTCCAACTGAGAGGGGGAAAGTCTATAATCAGGCCTTACAGTTGGCGGCCATGTTAGCCACAGGTAGAAAGTGGCATTCCATCCATAAAACACCCATGACAAAACACCTCTGTTGGCTGTGTTATGTTGAAGTTGAGGGGACGTACGCCAAGGTGTTAAGAGGCAGCTGGTCGGCGGTGTGATAAGGAGAGGTGTGTGCAGTCAAACAGCGTGGAGGAAAAAAAGTCAGTGTCTATTTGTGGCACGGGAGTAATAGCTTTCTGAGACATTTCTCTTTGAGCTGCTTACTTAATGAGCTGTAAATGTCATACAATTAATGAATACGCAAAACAACTTATATTTGAGGCAGCCAAGCTTGAAAATGACAAATTTGGGATTTATTGGGGAAAAAACAGTCGGCGTTGCACTAATGCTCATAGTATGGATTTAATGTGGGGAAAAACAGGGAGATGTAAGAGGTCAGAAATCCTGGTAATTGATAAAAAAAAACCAAAAAAAAAAAACAGCACTCTGCGTTGCGGAGTTTTGCTGAAGCGTGATTTGAAAGAGCAGGGACCGCACATTATGGGGTGGGGAGGCCGGAGAGTTGAGGAGCCGACTGCACAACAAAGAATTAGCCGAGCGCATGTCGGAGATCTGAAGCCTGAGTGTTGAATGCAAGCAGAGTGAGGCTTAACGCAAGCCGCAGGATGATGAAAAGAAAAAGAGGGCAGGCAGACAATGTCAAAAAAATAAATAAAATAGCAAGTAAGATGACAGAAGACGTTATACACAAAACATGGACAGAAAAAATGAAGAAAAAAGTAAACCAGTCAAAAGGTCAACATTTAATTAGCCAGACCTGTAAAGCTTTGGGGACAACCAGCTGTTTTTAAGGTTTTTCCCATTAATGCCACATCATCCGAAACACGGTGCATACAAACATTTAAATATTTTACACAAAAATTTAAGACAAAAAAAATCTCCCAATGGATAAACATTCATCAGTACTTACTTGTGCTATAACATTCAACCAGTAAGTCTGAACTTAATATGGTCTACTTGTGGGAGTATAGACGTAAGAGTAAGACGGGCTTGCCGTTAAATGTGATGATGGCCAATAATGATGCCAACTACAGTTTTCCAGACCAGATCACACTGTGTTAACTTCTGGCAACTTAAAACATTTTGGACTTTAAACAATTTCTCTAACAACAATGCCTGTGTAACTGATTCATTATAGGAGGAAACCGTGAGATGGAACCCAACCTTTTGTGCAAGCAGAACATTGTTCCGAAAGCGGCAATGTTTTAAAGTACCAGGGGCACGGAAGAGTCCATTCATTTTCCGAGCACATTTTCATCCACTCCAAATTTGTCTTCTGCGTTTAACCCATCCCCGGATGTGAGGAGCAGCATTGACAGCTGCACCGTGGCTAACCCCAGGGCCACCGCCATTCATCTCCTCATTGTTCTGTCTACCTATCCAGCTAAGGACCCCGGTGTTCGGTCGCTCTTGTAGTTTTTTGCAGGTAGGGGAATATATTGTCCCCGCTGTGATGATGACAGATACGAGAAGAAGGAGCAGAGTGAGCCCATTGTGGCAGGGATCATAAATCACAGTTGGGCTCTGTCTACAAACATTACTGATGCCCTCAGGATGCTCTGGGCAGTCTGCAGAAATACTGGCGCCAACACAGCACTCAGGTAGAATATACTTGAATGCTGAACACATATATCATATTATGATATACGTAGGTGTCCTTGGGGTCTAGGTATGTAGGCTATGTATTATTAATTGCCCTGGAAACTGCTAACATAACATGCTAGCTGCAAGGAAAAATCTGGAAGTTAGTTAGGTGTCCCACCTGTCAGAATTGCATAAAATGGTTGATGGGTGTTCATAAAGCCAGTCACACAAACAGAGTAGGCAAGGTGTGCTGCCTCAATCACATGGAGAGTCGCTCTACTAACTTGCCATACAGCTGAGGTGAGGTTATTACTGGGTGGACCATGACGCAATTATGTTCACACCAATTCATTTTATGTTTTTTCTGCACTCACCCGTAGACTGTATTTCCAGGAGTCACCGCCAGTTTCTTCAACAGCTGTTAAATAAAAAAAGATGAAAGACAATAGAGGTGAGAAAGAGGAGAGCATGTAAAAGAGAGAACTGATATTGCCCCAAAAAAAGTGAATAGGCTCAAGCATCTAATTAAATTTGATTATATGGGCTAATTAAAATCTCACAAAGAAAACCTACAGAATAGTAGCAATTAAACTAATGACCATGTCCATGTACGGCGGTTCCACTCGAGTGACTTTAAATTCACTGTATCAATCTGCACCGATCAGCCACAACATTTAAACCACCTGCCTAATATTGTGTAGCGCCCCCTCGTGCCACCAAAACAGCTCTGACCTGTCCAGGCATGGACTCCACCAGACCTCTGAAGGTGGCCTGTGGTATCTGGCACCAAGATGGTAACAGCAGATCCTTTAAGTCCTCTTGACCTGATCTATGGATGTGGGGCCCCCATTGGATCAGGTTTGTTGTTCGAGCACATCCCACCGATGCTTGGCCAGATTGAGATCTGGGGAATTTGGAGGCCAAGTCAAGTTCCTGCTTCCAACTCATCAACTTCACTTGCTGCCTAATATATTGTATCCATGGACAGGTCAGGCCATTGGAACAAGATGATCAATGTTATTCACTTCACCTTCACCAGTGGTTTATATGTTGTGGCTGATCTCCAGTAGTGCTGAATCGAACCAGCAATATAGCTTTCTGGTGTAAGCATCAAACCTTTGGTGAAATATTCGACGATATAATGACGGTGAGGGAACAGCGCTGTTGGGATACGATTAGAGTTTGTGAAATGTGTCAACTTAGTAAATCTAATCCCATTGTAAAAGCTAAGTGCATCAAAACCGGGGCGGGTGAGGTGGGAGTGGGAAGACAAAAAATAAGGAGGGGAGGGGAGAAATACATACAGTGGAGAAGAGGGGCACAGAGGCGAGGAAAAGAGAAGAGGAAGAAAAAGATATTTGAACATCTAAATGCATCATATTTCTCTCTCCGATTATATCTGGGTGCGATGTTAACCCTGTAGGAGAATGAGCTGGGTGTCACGCTGCCACCGCTGCAGAGCATCACGGAGCTTTCATATTATGACAGAGAAATGAAAAATGGTGTCGATTAGGAGACACTGCTCTGGAGCTCCTGGCTAGTATCGGGTGACAGATGCAGTTCATCTTGTGGTTGTGTGCGTGTGTGCGTGTGTGTGAGATTCCCCAGTGCCTGTCACTACCATGTGTTTTGTCTGACTGCCCACGTGTGCCCTTGGATGCTCTCGTACCAAAGCTCTCGGGGTCCTCTTCCCACATCGTCAGCTCCTCCTCTGTAAGGAGGAAGTAGTGTGAGACAAGACGCCGGCCGATCTCGGTCAGTGTCGGGTGTGTGAAGAAGGCCGTCTTTATCCTGTGAGCCTCCAGACTCTCCGGCTTACTGTCTGGACGAGGGAAGTGGGAAGTAACGGTTAAGACTTTTTATATTTTCCAAATGCTTCCTACAATTTCACAGGCATATTCAACAAGACCAGCAGCAACTAAAAACAATACACACTAGGGCAGTATTGACTAAATAAGATATCACAATATTTATACTGAACACATCAATATCAATAATTTGACTATTGGTGCAATATTTGAGAAACAATCATTAATAATGTTTATATGCATAATCAAGCAAGTAGAGATATTAATTAGAACAGCTAGAGCTATGAATTATGTGCATCCAAATGCGTCCTTAACGACAATATTTAACTATATCATGATCTTACGATTACCCAAATCCCAGGTGATATCTAGTCTTATATCACAATAATCAATATAATATAAATTATATCGCCAAGCCTTAATAGACACATCACAATAGAGTTGTATTTTATTGTCTCTTCCGAAAATAAAGTCAGGCTGTGCCCTGTTATGATCTCACAGTTCCAACCATTAAACAACAGCTTTGTTAATTTCCTACGCAAGACATATTAAAGCCTCCTGCATGACCTAAACTCTGACGGAACACATTTTCACTAATAGCTGTAATAATGCCGTTGAAATCAGCGCATTACATTTTGTGTTAAAGCCTCCTAATAGGGATTCACAGATAGTGACACTGCTATCACCTCTCACACTGTGTTCATACATTTGTACCAAAGTCACTTTGGGAAATTCTTTAGTCGGCGCGAACTTAACATGACGTAGTTGGATTGAGTTTGCGTTACAAGCTTTATCTCTGGAACCCAGAGACAGTTTAATGTTATATCATATTTTCCATAGTAATGAATCAATCAATTACGGAAAATAATATAGACAAAGGCTTTTTAAAGTCACTCATCGGACTGTTATTCCAGTAATCAATTTGGTACTCAATTTAGGCATAAGAACAAGAGTGAGTACTCAGTACTCTACAAAAAGAGCCTAAACCTCCTATAAATACACAAAATGCCCTGACAAGGGCAATTACTTCTAATTTGCAATTACACGAAATTTGCACCGCAGAGATGCAATTTGTCCAGTTTGGTTTGCCGTAAGCAGCCATCCCGTGTGTGCAACTGTGAACAAAACTCATTATGAGATCCTACTTTTGATAAGTTGTGACAATGCCTTTTTGGCACCGTAAAAACATCTGAATGTACCAAGAGCCTCCCGTCTTGTGAGAGGACATTAATCATGCTTCATGGTTACAGCCGTCGCCCCCTTAAGACTGCTCAAAAGATAAATGGCACCATTCTCACGACCTCAGTATTGAGAATGTGAGAGTGAACAACAACAGTGACTGAAAGTCGGCCCCGAGAAACTCCAGTTCATACAATGTTTAATGTGGTCTGGGGTGAAAAACAAAAAGAGAACTGATACTTCCACCACCACTCAACTTGCATTTCCTCACACACCCACATCATTAGAGATCCAGCCCTATCAGCACAGTGCCAATGGCTTCAGAAACACACACACACACACACACACACACACACACACACACACACACACACACACACACACACACACACACACACACACACACACACACACACACACACACACACACACACACACACACACACAGAGGTCAGTCCGCCTCCTTGTCAGTCTGCCTGACTGACAGCTGAGCTCTAATAAGTCAGACAGCTGCTCTGCGCCCCGCTATCTAAATCATGTTCAAACTATCTCTTTAGCAGTGTCAGCGCCGCTCCCCAAAAAAAAACCAAGTTTGAAGAGGAAACTAGTTCAAACTTAACGAGGGACTTGGCTCTGGAATCTGACAAGACTTTTTTCCCCCAATGATGGGGAAAAACCAGGTCAAAAGAGCGCCAGAATATTGCTCCATTTTCACTGACTGCTAGCAAGCGCCAAAGAGAGACCATCAACAAGGCTCTCCTAACAACCCCGATTGCTGGCAGAACAAAGCCTGAGCTCTGCACCGCGCTGTCGATGAAGTGCTGGAGGCCCTGTGATGGCCTGAATTACATGAAAAGTGAAGGGATTTTCATCGGGAATGCCCCGCCTGGTGCCAAAATGTATGTAGAAGAATACAGAAATTTAACAGTCTTTTTGTAAATGGATCTGAAAGATTTGTTTAATTTTTGATTCATCAGTCATAAAGACAATGCGGAATTGTGTACAAGGGGCCCCCGTAAATGGGGCCCCCACGAGAAAAAAAATTAAATAAAAATATATAGGGGGGCAGTACCTCAGGAGGTAGAGTGGGTCGTCTAGTGAGCGGAAGGTTGCCGGTTTGATCCCCGGCTCCTCCTGGTAGCGTGCTGATGTGTCTTTGAGCAAGACACTTAACCCCCTAACTGCTCCCCCGGCGCCTCTATATGGCAGCCCACTGCTCTTAGATACGTCAAATACTAGGATGGGTAAATGCAGAGAAATTGCAAATTTGAACATCTAAATGCAAATTTGTGGGACTGATAAGGGTATATAAAAAAAAATATATATATATATATATATATATATATATATATATATATATATATATATATATATATACACACACATACATTAACGGTATGGAAAAATTTGCGCCATATGCCATTATCTGTTCAAAAACCTCTGCCAAGGAAAAATGAGTTATCTTGGATAACAACAGAATCATTAGCACTCAATGGTAAGATGATTAAAATTTGTCAACCAACAACTGATGCATGGTTGCCAACTTGGCAACCACTTCTAAATGTGGGTGTCATGCCCTGGGAAATATCAAGATTGTCATCATTATAATATTAATTTCTCTCTGAACACCACCTTTTCACCCTCTTATCAAGATTCTATTATCACTTCCTTGTGTTTTTAACCTCTCCCCTCCTCGCTTCCTACCATCGATGTTCTTGGCAGGTTTGTAGGCGTCATTCTTGACAATCATCTTGATGAGGTTCATGCACTGAACGGTGAAGCGCTCGAACGTCACGCCCTCCCCGGCCGGCGTGAAAACGTAGCTGACGGCGAACTCCAGGGAGCGCTGGATTAGGGGGATGAACGCACAGGGGTGGTACTCTAGGAAGTCCAACAGCTACAGAGAAGGGAAGGCAAAAATAGGAGAAAATGGAATTGTTAGAAAGCAGAAATTACCAGAAAAGTTACATTTTGTGTGACATGCCACAAATCTACAAATTAAATTGATGATGTAATAGGGTTCCATAATTAAACCATTGTTGTCCAACTCTTGTCCTGTATGCATACTCACCATTTTAGTATACAAAATAATTGTTTTCTCTAGCTTTTCTCTGCACGTGCTGTCTGGACCAACCTGCCGACCTGCAATGCAAAACCGCCGGAGAGAAGTTTTAAGAGGAAAAAAAAAAAAAAAAAACACAGAATAGAGCCACACAATTTATTATAAAAGTATAAAGGTTTATTGGTGAAAAAATTATGTCTATACTGACAACAAAGGATTATAAAATGTAAACTATTTTTCATATCTAGGACCTTTGGTCCGATCTGCATTAGGCCACGGAGCACATTTGATAGAATTTTGTGTCGTGGAAGATTTGTATTGTTGGATATGATTAATCTTCCTGAATTTCCCCCCGGGGGTGGATAAAGTGTCCAAACTTCCATACTTGTTGATACTATAGATAAGTAAGTATCATAGTAAAACTATGAAAAAAACATTACTAATTGTACATTTTTGATGGTGCAAACGTCTTAAAAATGAAATAATGATGAAGTTTAATATAAATCATTTTGCTGGGGACCCCATGGACATCTTGAAAGATCGCTGGTGGTCCCTGGAGCCCACGTTGAGGACCACTGTAATAGCGCTTGTTTTATACTTCAATGTCAGTGGTCTTCTTACCACATTTAAGGCAAACTTGTTGACAGATAAATGCTTCACAGGAAAGTTTTGGGATGAATAGTTACAGAATCCAGGAGGCCTGCAGCTCTTCATACAGAAACTCTTAACCTGTGTGGGAGTTTATCTAAGTGCGGGTCGTTAAGCATATGTTTGAATAAACTACCTCAATTGCTGATGAAGTGCTTGAAGTGCAACTCGCCCACCCAAAAAAAAAAAAAAAAAAAAAAAAGAAAAGAGTGCCACAGCACCACTGTACCTCGCCAATGATGATAGAGGAGAACAAAACACAAGGTTAAGTGGCACCTAATCATTTGGAGTAAGAGGGTCTTGATGGGCTTATGGAAATTAGAGCATGAAAAGACAATAGCAAGGGTTTCAGGAAATAGACTGCACCCATGAGCAGGGACATCCTGCAACACGGCAGAGGAGAGTTTGCTAACACTAAAACTTGGTGGAAATGGATTCGAATAGGGGTGTCACGATTCCGACTCGAAATCAAAATTGGATCAAAAATGAGCATTCGATTTCCGAAATCACAAGAAGGTTCGCGATTCACCTTGTATTTCTGTGGGTAATATTGTCCGACGTTTGTCTTAGTGAGCCGGATGATTTGGCTCACTGAAAAGAGCCAGCTCTCACGGCTCCTCCCACGCATTTCTCTTCCCTATGAAATTGTATGAAATATTTTGTTTATGTTTATTCCACTACAAAAAAAATAACATCATTTATAATTATTTAATGTGACTGGACTCAAAGTTACTTGCTGAGAAACAAGTGTTTTATCGTTACAAATCAAAATTCAATAGTCTAAACAATGGCATAGCTGTCAGTGCTGAAAAACAACTGAAATAGAACGGAAATAGAATCGAATCAAAAGCCAAATCGAATCATGGCTTCGGAGAATCGTAACACCCCTAGATATGAGCATAAGTAATTAATAAAAATATGTATTAATTTAACGATACTGACTCAACATTCGTTTTGGTTCCGCATCGGCCTCCCAGATGGAACAGCAGCAATAATAGTTTCTGGCATGATGCCAATTATTTGTAAACAGCCAGGACCATGATTATCTTATCCCGCTCATTCATACTTCTTTTCGGCACAGTAATCACTCATCTGAAGTGTAACAAAATTGCCTTCCAGGGTTAATTGGCTTAAAAGATTGAGGGGTTGTTTTTTTTTTGGGGGGGGGGGGGCTTTCCATCAGGACACCATTCAACTTCATCGACTTTTTTGCCTTTTCAATTCTTTCTCTCTTTGAAAGTGAGCGACGCGTCTATCGAAATGTAAACCGATTGTGTTGTGCGAAGCCATCAAGGCGACCGGGGCCACAGAACTGGGTCAGCGGGCACCTCGTAGAATCCATATCAATCAGATTTGTGGAGAGCTTTGAGACCAAGTGAATTACGGCGAGAAGAAGTGACGCTGTGTACCGTGTGTGTGTGTGTGTGTGTGTGTGCGCGCCTAGGGAACGGGACAGAAGTTGCATTGTACGTCTGAGAGTGCCATTAAACACACAAGAGGAAAATAATGAAATCATAAACAAGCGCCTCTTGACCCGAAGATAAAAGCAGCATGCATCGCCGTGTAAACGATCCGTTAAAAGGGCCCGGACATTAATAAACTCGACAGCATCGGAAATGCAATTACACAAATTATGGATCTTCTTTATGCTCGACAAATACCGCCGGTGCTGTGTTCATCAGCCTGATGACTCACAGACGGACAGAGCGACAGAGACAGGTCGCCTCCACTGCGGCAATATCGTCTCACTGGATGACCCGGGGAATCAGAACAGACGACAGAGACCGGACCCAAAGAAGAAGAAAAAAAAAAAAAACGCAGCTTATTTGGTTGACCTTATCAGACCGGCGCAGGGCTGATATTTCTCCCTCGCTTGCCTGTGAGCTGCCTTCCCCGTTCCGCTATCTGCCAGACCCAAAATACCAACAAGACCCTGACCCTGTCTCCCCCGCCATCAGCTGAGGACATATTGGGAGCGACAGACAGCGGTGGGTTATAATTATTTTCCTTCAGACTGCTGCTGCGACGCTGGTCCGAGGCCTACGCTTCAGCCGCTGCGTGGTGGCGTGTCAAAGCTCTATTGACAAACAGGTTGCATTATCGAGTGTGGACTCTGATGTTGAGCTGAAATCAAAGAGGGGTTATGGAACCTCGCAGGTTGAAAGCAGGTAACAGCCGGGGTATTCCTTTTAGAGGGCTGTTTTCAACTGTAGCACACGTACGGACGTCACGAGCATGACCTTTGTAGTTGCCGATTCATTTTTATACAAATAACTGCAATTAACCCAATTGTCTTGTGTTCATTTTATACCACTATGACAATATAAGCCCATAATAGTCATACGGCAGTAACCCAGCCATTCATTAACACTGAACGTTGGAATACAAAAATTTGGGGGGAGTGTGAATTTGCTAGAACCCATGATGGAAACACACCTGACCCCTATTCTATTTATTGCACCATTTCTCATTTGGTTCCAAATTTCCGCTGAAATTTTAACAATTTTACTAATTGATAGCAGTCTGTTATAAGAAAAAAAAAAATTTCAGCAGTTATAACTGAAAGCTCTAAGCATATGGATGCAGAGTCGACATATCAGTTTTAGAAAAGGCTCTCGAGTTGGGCATTGATATGACCTGGCCAAAAAAAGTTTATCTTGGTTTGTGCGCAATATTTTTAAACAGCCCTGAACTGCTGTCAAAACAATTTCACACAACTATCAATGTCAGACAAGGACTTAAGAACATGGGTAGCCAAGTTAATGGGCATTGTGTGAGTTTAGGAAAGTCCATTGCGAGATTGATGACTTGTTAGGGGGGGTTATCAGACTATATATCAATCAAAAAGAACACTTAGTATTGGCCAGACACGTTGGCGTCAAGGCTTAGTCCATCAAATCCGGTAATTCTGGAAGGTCTGGTTGCTATTCATACCCGATAGAAATATGTTCTGCTTTCCGATGTGGAGAAGGACCGGGGAGACAGAAGTGATCATTCAGGGGGGGGAAAAGAGAGAGAGGGAAAGACTGTACTCACGGCATTCCAGGAACTGTTTTAGCCTCTCGAACACCGCGTTCAGGAAACCCTGGAAATATGGGGGGGAGAGAGAGACAGTTTCATCTCCTTTTTGAAGCCACTGCTGGTCACGGCTGCCTCATAAGTAATAACTAGACTTACAACGCGACAGCTGGTTTAGACATAATTGAGAGTGCGTGTGTGTGTGTGTGTGTGTGTGTGTGTGTGTGTGTGTGTGTGTGTGTGTGTGTGTGTGTGTGTAGAAACATGAGCATAGGCATGCCCACCTCAACTCAAGCATTAATACAAGCGCTGCCCGCACAGCATGTCAATTTAATCCGTGGTCTACAGCAGGGGCATAGACTTGCTAAACAAATGATAGATGGAGATGTGGCTTATTTAGCCCCTGTGTTAGTGTTCAGCCACGAGGTCACCGGCAGCATCATTTATCACACAAACAGCCACCGTGTCCCATGGTCCGACAGCTGCTTCGACTGCAGAGTTAAACATTTGAGGTGAGGACAGGAAGGGGGTCTCAAGGGGGGCAGAGGCTGATTGGAGAAGTAGAGGGAGTCACTATGTACGTGTGTGTATGTGACACGCACGCACGCACGTACACACACACGCAATTTGAAGCTATTAGCCAGAAGCTGAGCAGAAACTAATAGAGATGCCCTGAAAATGACAGCCTAATAGGGGCAGATAACCAGCTGTGTCCAGCTTTGATTAAATGTGCGATCCGAGGAATAGCGAGGCAATAAATCGGGTAACATTTTATGAGGTACAGGAAAAGCAAATACAGTGAGCGGAAAAGAAAAGGTTAGAGCTGTCAGCCCTGAATGAGAGTGGACCGGACTAAGATGTCAAGAAGAACAGAAAAAAGGGAAACGGAGTAGCGGGGCGTCAAATGGGCATGTCAGAGAACTGCAAGGAACAGTTTGTGAATGGAGAAAGGTGACAACGGGGCAAACAACGTCAAAAAGATTAATTAAAGTTATCCTGGGGAAAAAGAAAATCTGGGCTTCACTGCAAGTAAATATTCCCCTGCATTTTCAGTGTACCGTTATAGCAGAGCTAGGCTCCACAGACGCTCACTTTATGAGCACGGTGCAGCAATACGCCAACAACACAACACAAGTGTACACATCGGAATGGTAGGGCTGGGTCATATTGACTAAATCAAACATCACAATATACATTTTTTTGACAAATCGATAAACATCGACTATAAGTTATATTTCAGAAACTATCATTAGTAATGTGGACATGAGAACCAAGCAGGTAAAAGTATTGATAAAAACAGATAGAACAGTCTATGAAGTTCAGAAAACTGTTTTACTTTACTGTAATTTAAGACAACCCTTAACAATTTCACAATATATTACAATAACCGAAATCCCAGACAATATATAGTGTTATATCACAACATCTATATCATAACAATTTATCACCCTTTACCGCCCTACATGCGGGACACATGAGACCATCCCTCCGTCGCTGATAAGATTTTCTGGCTGAAAGCGACACCATTTCTCATGTTTGGGGGCAGAGTGACAGCGTTCCCTACAAGATGGCAAACACATTATTATGCCAATTCACTGTGCTACAACATGCCTGCCTTCCGCTGAAACTAATGGGCCTTTCCGCATGGCTCTCCTTGCAGCTACTATGTCCGTTCAACAAATCAATTATTCAGCATGGCACCCCATGGTGCAAGCCTCATCATCAAAGTGTCAGGAGCAGGATTTCTTTCCAGATGCTTTTAGTGGTTCTTACTCCAGTTCCGTAAAAGTAAAAGTTCCGATAGTGTGTGTTTATGTGCGTGCACACAATCGCATATTAATGTTGGGGCAATCTATGAAGAAAATTTATTATCAAGGTGGTTAAGTTAAAATTTTTGTGTTTAAAGACAGCTCATTGGTTCATTGTAACCTGGAGTTCTTACAATAAGGTTACAATGAGCCTACTAGTTTTTGTTTTTTCTTTTAGGGGGGGGGGGGGGGGGTCCAAAAACCTTGACAAAACCAGTAGGCAAGTGTCATACAGTTTGGCAAGTAAAGGACAGTTTTACTGTCAGGACTCATGGTTGAAGCTGCATTGTGCAAAATTCTAAATATAGCGATGGTCAAGGGGTATTAAAACATGTCAATCAAGATCAAAATAAACCAAACGTTCCACTTTCCCCACATTTCAACCCTGCCTCTTCAACTACCTTGTCAGTCAAATGTGGCAGTTCTGGTGCAGAGGATACGGCAATGTGAGGTGACTTCCAATGGAAAAGACATGGTGGGATATATCAGGCAGCAAGTGAACAGTCAGTTCTTGAAGTTGATGTGTTGGCAGCAGGAAAAATGTAAAAGTGTAAGGATCCGAGCCACTTTGACAAGGATGGTCAGACACTTCTTCTTCCATTGCTACATGGTCCGGTTCTGACGCTCAGGTGCCCATTGTAGGAGCTTTTGGCTGTGAACAGGGGTCAGCATGGACAATCTGACCGGCCTGTTGCTACAAAGCCCCATACACAGCAAGTTGCGATGCACTGTGTGTTCTGACACCTTTCTATCAAAGCAGCATTAACTTCAGGCCAGACGGGCGCTCACCATGATCATCAATGAGCCCATGGGCGCCCATGACCCTGTCGCCGTTCACCGGTTGTCCTTCCTTGGACCACTTTTGGTCGGTACTAACCACTGCATACTGGGAACAGCCCACAAGACCTGTCGTTTTGGAGATGCTCAGACCCAGTCGTCTAGCCATCACAATTTGGTCCTTGTCAAAGTGGCTCAGATCCTTACGCTTGACCATTTTTCCCGCTTCGACCACTTCGTTCACTTGCTGCCTCATAATAAACTGTATATCCCAAAACTTCTTTCTCGGTTGTCCTCAGACGAGCTTCCATCGGAGTCTCCAATCCTTCCGGTTCTCCATACACCCGGCCAGCTCCGAAGAGCTTTCAGCTCCCGCATCCTTCTTCAAGATGTAGAACGTCCTCGCAATCGATGCCCGTGCGTTGGTTCGCATAGGACCAGCCTGCTGGCCGGGAGCTCCCGATGTCTGTGGCAGTGGCCGGCCAGCCTCATCCTCCTCGATGCTACCTTCTTGCTGAGCCTTGGCAGTTGCCCGTACAGGTCCTGGTTGATAATGTGGATGTTCTGGTCCACATTCAGAACAGCTCGTAGCATTCTGGTGTAGCACCCATCCAGGGACTTCTGCAGGGTGGGTGTCAGCGTCCAGCTTTTGCAGCCATACAGGAGGACAGACTCCACAGTGGCGTGGAATAGGCTCAGCTTTATGTGTCGAGGGACATTCGAGCACCACACTCTTGACATACCGTTCAGGGCCCTCCACGCTAGTGCCTTCCTGACCTTAAGGTCCTGTTCTGTGGAGTTCACCCAGGAACCCAAGTATTTGAAGTCATTGACCTCTCGCAGAGCGTTGCCATCTGATGTTGTAATCGGCGGATGGTCCATGTGGAAGTTATAGGTGATTACCTCAGTCTTCTTTGCATTCAGTCTGAGGCCAACCTTAGCACGTTCCACCTCCACTCTATTCAGGAGTTCCTGTGCCTGCGTAGTATAGGTCTGCCAAGGCTACAGCAGAGCTTCTTCTAGACGTCCTTGCAGTAAAAACTTGTCAGGTGCCATTGTAATGAGATGGGAAATGTTAGTCACTTCACCTGTCAGGGGTTTTGATGTTGTGGCTGATCGGTGTGTTTATATATTGGAGGAGCCGTTGTCAAGATGTCTTTAACATATATCAATGCTGGAAGGGCGGCTCCACCAAGAAATGTTTTTGATTGGTACATTGACTTGAATCAACTACTCAGACCATATTCAAAATGGCTTGATTGGTGGAGTAGACATAGCATGGCTTTCAGGAAATAAATACATATATTACTATTAATTAGATAGTAGATAATTAAGATTACCTAGTACTTCCCAGTGATTTTTTTTCTTCATTAATCTACAAATCAAATGAGACGATAACCCCCCCCCCCCCCCCCCCCCCCCCCAAAACATTGCCACTCAAGGAGTGCATTTAGCCATCGTTGTAGCTCATTAATTCCGATGGCATCATCCTTGTCATAGTAATGACAGACGTTTCTGTTAATAGCGATTAACTCTGTTTATGTTGCTGTGTAATTTGCTCCAGGTCATTGAACCAAATATCCAGGCATGTCAAAAGAGAATATTGTGTGTGATAATGATTAAATACTATTGACACTGGGTGTGTGTGTGTGTGTGTGGGTGGGGGTGTGGGTGGGTGTGTGTGTGTGTGTGTGTGTGTGTGTGTGTGTGTGTGTGTGTGTGTGTACGTTTGTGCGTGTGTGAGAGGTTGTCTGTCTGTGTCAGACAGGTGAGTAATTGAATGCTTGTGGGGCAAGATGTCAGCCAAGTGTCTGACCTCAAATCAACCAGACCAAGTGACAATATGAACGGCCACAGGCTGAGAAATAAAGTAACACCCAGACAGCAAATAATAATTCCAAACACTGGACTTCCTGCAGTTCCACATGAAGAACAGTCAGAAATGTAAAGTCAATACTGAAACAAATGCTGATTTGAAGATATTGACTGCAGGACAGGGAGTGGGCATTCATTTAAGGCAGGGCTCCAGACTGTGACCATTTAGTCGCTTTTTTGCGACCGGTTTTTGGAGACAGTGCTGAAAAAATGTATAACTAGGAGCAACAGCGCAACTTGCAAATTGCTGACTGTTTTCTTTGGAGGAGAGTGAATTGGTGCGTGTGTGTGTGTGTGTGTGTGTGTGTGTGTGTGTGTGTGTGTGTGTGTGTGTGTGTGTGTGTGTGTGTGTGTGTGTCAGAGGCTCTCGGAGTGTTCCCTTACATTGATTTATCTGTGGCGGACCATCAACATAGACCGCCACATAGAGTTTCTCTCTCTCTCTCTCTCTCTCATGATCATGCGCGGGGTGTTTGGGCTGGGTACTGAAACTCGGCACCACTACGGCGCCGGTTCCTACAGCATCGGCGTATACCAAACTGAATCGCAGCGCAGATATCTGTGCCCCGAAAACCGCCACACGCGCCTTTACTCGACATTATTGTTTGGAGCGTGCCGTTTGAATTCCTCCGTGTGCTGCACCGCCGCTTTGCTCTCCCGTGCTCCGACTCGCCTTCCGAAGTTTTGGTCGAGAGCCAAAGCGGCGGCGGCGTTCGTCAATGTCACCTTGTGGTTGCTCAGCCAATCAGATAAAAGAGGCGGGTGTTAAAAGCGTTCACTACCGATGACGTCCGGTTCAAACAAACTGTCAGTCGTTTGTTAACATGTGAAAAGTATAAGAAAAGTAATTAAGGACAAAATGGATTAGTAATAAATAAATAAATTTTAAATAAATTACTTTATAATATCCTACATCTTGTGCACATTACGCTCTTCCTCCCCGTGTCCTCTGCTGTGTGTGAAAGTGGATTCTCAGTACAGAAGAATATTAAATCTGATGTCAGGGGGTCCCCTGCATGTGGACAAAGTGGAGGACCTGATTAGAATAGGTCTTGAAGGAACTAGCTTTAAGGAGTTTGGAGGCTGCACAGATGTGATTCAGCCAGGGTAAAAGAGCTAGAAGGCCCAACTACAAGGGTTGGCCATCAGAGGTGCCTCAGAGGGACGTGCTGTTGTTTACTTGTTTGGTTGTGGTTGTTAATGACAGTAATGTACGGACCACATACCTTATGCTTACATTTGTAAATTCATGATTTGGTATCCATGTTTAAAAAAAAAAAAAAATTTAAATGAATGATTGTTAAAGCACTGCTTCGCTTTGTAACTTTTTTCCTTTAAAACAAGACAGCACATTTTCTGTAAATTGTATATTTATTCCCAAAGCATTTATTGGTATTACGAAATATGAATGCGTTGCGTTGCATATCGATTTCAGTAGTGTTCCTAAACTTTGTGCTGGTGCTCCTAATATTTTCACGAGGGAAGACCAGTGCTTCTAGTGGAAATATTTAGTGTGTAGCCCTTAAAGACCAAGGTGTGAAGCGTGGCCTTGGATCAACATCCAATAAAACAGCTATTTCTGATTCTGTAAACATAAACATCTGGCTGAATAATAAAGGGGTGAAAAACGGTGCAGTCAAGGCTCCTGCAGGAAGCAATGAGTCCTAGGCTTAATAATAACACAGTATAAATCCGATCATAAAATATTTACTTTGACCAATTACTTGTGATCGCTGGGTTAAAATAACCAGCGACAGCTCAAGGCTAATGTCTTTTTAATGTGTTGATTTCTACCGCCGTATAACCTTCAGGCGGCCGGCAAAACGCCGTCTCATTAGCGGCAAAAACGGAACACGGTAAACAGCATCATATAAATCATTTAATGTCCTCAAAATCTCTTTGTGGGCACAAGACAAGGCAGAGGGATGGACCCGGACAGAAAGTCGGGCAGATGAACACAGGTGGATGAAAAGAGGTAAAAAACATTGGAGAGAATGAGTGTCAAAGGGGTGTGAAAATTGAGAAAGGGAGACATCCGGCATATGAACGCTCATCTCACTATGAATAACATAACTGAGCATAATCTTCACACATTCAAGATGTGTGCGAAGTAACAGATGTCTTCATGGACGAATGGATGGAAGAAATCCATCCAAATGTTTTTGTTATTTGTTTTGGGGGGTGTTTTTTTTTTTGCCCCGCAGAGGAGCAAAGGACAGGGAGAGGGAGGGAGAGGACAGTCGGTATTGACAAAGCACAGTCGACAGTTCAAAGGACCAGGGCATTTTGTGCAAATGATTCCATTAACTCTGAGCCATGGAAGGAGGAAAACCCTTCCACTACACATATTGATATGAGAAAGAGAGAGAGAGAGTGTGTGTGTGTGTGTGTGTGTGTGTGTGTGTGTGTGTGTGTGTGTGTGTGTGTGTGTGTGTGTGTGTGTGTGTGTGTGTGTGGAGGAATTAATTAAGTGAGAGTGCCATAGATTTGGATGGTGCTCTGACTCATTGGACAAAGATGCTGTTTAATGCAATCCCAAGCAAAACAACCGTCCACATTTTGCACAGTAGGAACCGGAAAGCTAAAATGATTTATTATTTTTTTTTAACTCACCATCACTTCCATATTTTGTTGTGGCTCCTGGAATCCATGCACCGTCAGCTTGCGAAGAACTGGAAAGAGTGGAATCAACTTTGACACGGTTCTCACACAACCCGTTTAAAAATCTCACAATTTTGTGTTTTTAATTTTCTCCTACTGATTTGACTTTCTCAGATTCATTGTTTGTTTATTTGTGTGTGTGTGTGTGTGTGTGTGTGTGTGTGTGTGTGTGTGTGTGTGTGTGTGTGTGTGTGTGTGTGTGTGTGTGTGTGTGTGTGTGTGTGTGTGTGTGTGTGTGTGTGTGTGTGTGTGTTCGGCTACCCTTAAGGGAGAGCAGTGTCCTCTCCAGTGAGCTGAGTGCCGTGGCCTCGTCTCCGGCGACGATCTGCTGCAGGAAGCAGTCGTTGTGGTGGCTCCACAGAGAACAGGCAAAGCTGTAGATCCCTGACGCCAGCTGTGAATCACACATGGACATCAGTCCTGGTCTGCAATCCCATTCAATTTCGAATTCAGCATAATGCTCAATGTGCAATGTGCGTGCAAAAAAAAATCACTTAATTGTCGATAACTTATCATGTGAAAGCAAATCATGCCAGTGTTCAAGCCACAAGGTTATTGAGCAGCGGGGGCATCGTTAGGGGTGTGCGTCTGGGCCTTCACCCCCCAAATGTTTTATGAATAGCCCCCCGATCTTAAATAGCCCCGCAGCAGGGTCCGTGCGGCAGCGATGGGGCGCCTGCGATCAGCGTGCCAAAATAGTGTGTTTTTAATTTAGACGGTGCTTGTTTCGTCCCATAAGGAAATGGAATGAAACAAGCACTTACTCCATCACTCTCTCAGGGGGGGGTTACCAACACGTAGACATAGACATAGGTTAACCCCAGGGTTAGGATAAAGGACACTTTGAAACGCTGTGAATCTGTGCGTGGACAAATAATACACCTCGTTTCCCCAAGACAGCCAGCACTTTAGATACGAGATTGATTAATTATGCTTCAAAGTTTGATTTACTTAAATTAAACATTAGTTTCTCTCAACTAAGAAAAAAGAGAGTTGTATCCTAATGAGATAATTGTCAATTATTAAATATTAGCATATACATAATGCTACAGTACAATAGACTGTTTTTCTACTTTTCAGTTAAACTCTGTGTGATGGGGAATGGAGTCACTCATGTTGGGCCGCGTATATAAACTGATCAACCACAACATTAAAGCCACCTGCTTAATATTGTATAGGTTCCCATTGTGCCGCCAAAACAGCTCTGACCCGTGGAGACCTGGACTCCACAAAACCTCTGAAGGTGTCCTGTGGTATCTGGCACCAAGACGTTAGCAGCAGATCCTTTAAGTCCTGGAAGTTGGGAGGTGGGAACCCCATGGATCTGGCTCGTTGTTCCAGCACATCCCACTGATGCTCGATCAGATTAAGATGTGGGGAATTTGGAGGACAATTCAACACCTTGAACTCTTTGTCATGTTCCTCAAAACCTTCCTGAACCTTTTTTTGCAGTGTGACAGGTGCATTATCCTGCTGAAAGAGGCCACTGCCATCAGCGAATACCGTTGCCATGAAGGATTGTACTTGGTCTGCAACAATGTTGAGGTAGGTGGTATGTGTCAAAGTAACATCCACATGAACGCCAGGACCCAAGGTTTCCCAGCAAAACATTGCCCAGAGCATCACACTGCCTCCGCCAGCTTGCCTACTTCCCAGAGTGCATTCTGGTGCCATCTCTTCCCCAGGTAAACAACGCGCACGCACCAGCCCATCCACATGATGTAGAAGAAAACGTGAGTCATCAGACCAGGCCACCAACTTCCATTGCTCCATGGTCCAGTTCTGATGCTCACGTGTCCATTGTAGGTGCTTTCGGTGGTGGACAGGGGTCAGCATGGACACTCTGACCGGTCTGTGGCTACACAGCCCCATACGCAGCAAGCTGTGATGCACTGTGTGTTCTGACACCTTTCTATCATAGCAGCATTAACTTTTTCAGCAATTTGTGCTACAAGGGCTCTTCTGTGGAACGGAGGACAGGCTAGGCTTCACTTTCTTCACGCATCAATGAGCCTTGGGCGCCCATGACCCTGACAGCGGTTCACCGGTTGCCCTTCCTTGGACCAGTTTTGGTAAGTACTATCCACTGCATACCGGGAAAACCCCACAAGACCTGCCATTGTAGAGATGCTCTGACCCAGTCGTCTAGCCATCACAATTTAGCCCTCGTCAAAGTCGCTCAGATCCTTACGCTTTCTCTTGCTTCCAACACATAAACTTCAAAAATTGACTTCACTTGCTGCCTTATACAGTATATCCCAACACTTGACAGGTGCCACTGGAACAAGATCAATGTTATTCGCTTCATACGTCAGTGGTTTTAATGTTATGGCTGATCGTTGTACATAACAACCCACGTATACACAACATATTCCCTACTCTCCTACACTTTTCTATTACTTTTTCACTCCACCGCTATCACTTTATTTCTCCAGTCCATTACATAGTTAAAAGGTAAACACTGAGGAAGTTCTTCTGTTTTTCCCCTCCATAGATACAAGCTCACATCACTGTAGTAAAACACATTCGTTTAAAATTGTGTAATTTGAAAAATATCTTGAAATTGGTCTGTTTTTGTTTTTTTGGTTTTTCACCAATCTGTTTGATGGACCCCGACTCATTTCCATACAGCCAAGAACTAGAATAGACTATGAAAATGGATTTTGGGAATATCAATTTTTTTTTTTTTTTTTACAAAAGTTGTTTTTTTTTCATGAGATTTCAAAATTATTAAGTGTGACATCCTTTGACAGCCTTAGATTTATCATTTTTGCCTGAATCCCGCCGGTAAATAGACCAGAAGCAAATCTGTGGGTTTTTGTTTTTTTTTCTTCGTTTTCCAGTTCTTTCTTCTTTGGCCAAACTGAAATCCATCAATTGGCTGCGTTCAATGTCCCCTGGTGCATTTTCATACTGAGAAGAACACCAATAGATTTTGCTTAAGTTTAACACAATACTGGTTTTTCACAAAATTTCAACACTAGATTAAATGAGACATCTTTTGACAGCCCGAGATTTATTATTTTTGTCTGAATCTGCCTCATAAAAAGGCCAAAAGAAACTCTGAATTTTCTAAATGACAGCATGATAGGATGTAACAGGGGCAGCATAAGAGCAGTTCCCTGTACAGTCATAGGTTTTCTATCTCCAATTGATACGGACACGCAGTATTATAAGTAACTTCACTTGGTAACTGGGAATAAAGTGAAAGTGATTTTTCACTGGGGCTGAAAGGCGGTAACAATGTATTAACGGATGTCGGTCCAAAAAGGCATCAGCAACGTTTCTTTAAAGTGACGATCTCATAAACCAGTTTAGTAATTGTGATATCATTACGTTTCAATGAGGGAGCATTTTGTCACATGTGCAACAAAAACAGACACATAGGTTCATGGTTCTGAATGGTTTTCCAGAAAACAAATACAATGAAGACTAAATTAAATATTTAAACCTATTAGGCTGTGTTGCCGACATGGGCCAAACCCCATTTCAGTGTATCAGTTTGCACTAGGGAAATGCACAAATATGCACGACGGATGTAGATCTGTGGAGAGGTAAGAGAGAGTGGATTGGTGTCTGGACGCCACCTGACGTTGAGTGAAGAATATTGAAAACTTTGGCCCAGCATCTTTCCTATGTTCATTTTATTGATTGGCCGGGGAGAGATCGGCAAAAACATAGAGGGACCTCTGAGTCACAGGTGTAATTTGGCTCTAAATGAACTCCCTGTTATATTCCCTGCCATTACATTACCTAGGGCCCAAACCAATTAAATGTTGCATTCCATAATGGCAATCTCCTGAAATGGAAAAACAACCTTTTGGAAGGCAGACAAAAATGCTCTCTGTCCAATCAGCTAAATAATCTATGGGGCAACCTATCCGCTTGGAACAAACATGCCATGGCACAATAATGGGTAAAACTCGAGTTTTAAAGGAAAGAAGGGCAAATTTTTAAAAAAGTATGTCCAATATATGACTAAAATATTCACATTATATATGAAATGCTTATCCATATGTCAATGACCACACAGTCGTTCACAAAACATTATTAAGACTTAGGCATTTACCTAGATAAATAACTTAACCTGACCAAGCATTCCAACTAAGATTACCAAAACGCAATTCTGAGCTATAGGTCATGCTGACAACACAAAAGTTTGATGGTGGGGTATTTCAAATTAACCCATTAAATATTTCTCTTTGTTTCAGAAAATAGTTTTTGATTCACAGGATCGCTATTCTGGTAGATACATACCCCTATTTTCATACCGTTACTACCATTACCTAATGGAGAATACACAATTGTGAATCGGGATATAATAATTCCTTAATTTCCTGACAATATGAGACCGCTGAAAGACTATAAACGCCTCACTTCTCTAAATTGAGCAGAAGACTGAAAGACCTGGGTAAGACAGGAGATAGCTGCGTCTATGGGAGACAGGGAAGCGCCGTTTGGTCTCAATCTCGTCAGACCTCTAATCGTTATATTGACGTGAGGGATTAGCCAAGGAAGTGTCAGTGGAAGAAAAAGTGAGAGGGAAATAGGAAGAGAACACCCAAGTTTGGGCTGCGGAACGGAACAAAAAAGTGGCACCGAAAAAGAAGAACGAAACCTGCAAAGAAATGAAACGGATCGAATTGCGGTCTCCGTCGTCCCAGCGGTTTCATGGACGGAGCGCGTCCGACAGAAAGGAGAATTCAGAAATGAAAGGGAGCCATCCTTCTGCTCCTCTGAAGGTGTGAATCATCATTATTCAAATGCCGCCAGCGATGGGGGGCGGGGCATTTAATACTCTCACACCTCATCTGCCCCCTAAACCCCTTCCCCCTGGCAGCCACGCCGGTATCTTAATCGTCCTGAAAAATGAGCAGCATATTTATACCCCAGTTCTCCCTTTCTTTTCCTACAGCAATCAAACCAAGAGGGAACAAGCGCGTGCACGCGTGTGTGCGTGTGCGTGTGCGGTCGAGACAATGAGTGAAGACGGAAAAAAAGCACAAGGGACGGATTATCAAAATGAATTAGTCTTTACTTTCTAATGCGTCCCCTGCCATGCAGCGAAGTTATTACCACACTCAAACACCAACACCCCAAATGCAAATATGTATAGTCTAATGAAAACGCTCTATTTCCATACTGTTGAGCACTGCGGTGAATTCGTTTCCGAAATGAAGGTGTCGTGAATAATTACAATCGTACACATCCGGGGACCCAAATTATAGTTAAAGACTCTGTAAGACCACCGTGATTTGTTTTGGGTTTTCTTTTTTTTTTTTTTTTGGTGTGAGTTACTTCTGTAATAAAACCGTCCTATCGTAGTCCATAAAGGCATTTCAATATTTAATTGAACCATTACCGCAATGTCCTTCTTTCAAACAGACCGATTATTGCCCTGTGCAAAAACCCAAATAATAATAATAATAATAATAATAATAATAATAATCATCCAAATGAAGAATAATCCCGTCAAGGTGATGAACTTTGATGATTGTCAAAATGCGAGTAATTACCAGCCTGGAGACAACAATGACACTGAGATCGGATTGATAACGCGGGGGGCGTCCCCTCACACCCCTTTGTCCCCTTTGTCATTCATTTCCGCCTGATCTGTGACGGAGCAATTTCTACCCAGAGTGTACGGTTACAGCTGCGCGGTGCGGTGATGGTGCTGATGGTTGTGGTAGACGGCAACGTGGAGAGGGCAACAGGACCTGAGGGAGCAGATTACCGCAGGCGAGGGTCAGGTTTCATTTGGACCTCCTGCCTCACAACTACATGTGAACGGCCACCCTGGGTGGGCCGAATGGACGATTTTCCAACTTAATTTTCTACCCTCCGGGTTGGATGCTCATTATCTGCGCCGCGCATGTGTTGATTCACCTGAGATGGCAGCAGCGGCGATGATTACAGTAATCTAATTCAGACTCTAGCAGTCGCAGGCAGAAATCATATTCATTTTCGTTGTTTTTTTTGTTTGTTTGTTTTTAGGGGAACAAAGTGCTCAACAGTAAAACGCGGCAAATACTGAGCCGGTGCCAAAATATGTCCAATCCTTCGCACCTTTAGCAATTTAATTAGCTCCCAGCTCTGGGCACAATTACTGCCCTCAATATTTCAGTTTTCTGTTTTTTTACCAGCTTTTTCTCTTGTACCAAATCAAAAAACAAAAAAAAAAAAAGACTAAAGACAGTGTCCCGGAACGGGCATAAAATAACTCAAATCTGGTAGTTGTTAGAACTACATTGCACAAATGAAAAAATCTGAAAGCAAAATGAAAACACAAGAGCATAATTGCCCACCCCGTTACGGCTGGTCCATCATGGCTCCAGGTAGCTGCTGATGATGCGGTGCAAAGAGTGAGAACCAATCCTCTCTCCTTCACACACTAAATGGCAGTGTAGTAGTGGCGAGAATTGTATACACATTCTGCAGAACATGATGATTGGGGGCAGGTGGGCACCAGGGCTGAGATATTGTTTTGCCATTCTAGAGGTAGTATCTATAAACCAGAAATGACGAAATGGGTGTAATTCAAATTTCAATAAGATTCAGAAATTTGTGACGGAACAGTTATAAAAGCATATTTCCCCCTTTGAAATCACAGCTTGTCATACAGGCATAACAATCTACTGTGCATGACTGCCAATATGTGCATCAACTTGTTTGGTGGGCCCCCGTTTGCGCCGGCACAAAATTGGAAAGGGAGATGAAAGGGAGGCACATTTCAATAAAGGCAAACAATTTCCTCCGTTGGAATGTCGATTCCCTACTCCGGCGGAGGGAGTTCACACAAGCCGAAGCCGTGCAAGAGCACTGCGCTTAATTTCCTTTGACAATTCTGTTCATGGAAAAGCACGGCGTGGTCATACCGTCCCGTATTGCCCTTCACCGGCACAAAGGCATGCTCCTCTTATCACCACCTCCTCGCATGAGCGAGAGGCACAAATTAAAAACAAGCTCAACCACTAACTTCACTATTCCAATTAAGCATATAAAATGGAGCCTGCGATGCCGTGTGCACTGTGGTACTCGTGAAACATCCATATTCTTCGCTTTCCCCCCGTGTCAATGACTCATAGAAATGTGACATGAAGTCGAAATGTGGTAGTAAGAAGAAAAAAAAATAAAAAATATATATATATATATGGCTTCTTGTACCCGACTCAATTCCATGAACAGCCCCAGGACAACTAAAACTTTATTATGTCTTGGCAAGAAATAAGAGCTTTCACTCCGTGAAGATATTTTCATTTGGGAGAGAAAATACGGTGTAGTCTAAAGATATTTGAGGGTTCACAACTGAAGCTTGAAGGGTACACCGCCATGTGGCTTACGCTCTGCATAGAATAGCAAGCGGAGCGGCAGAGGAGAACCTACATGTAAGAAAATATATATATATATATTAGATCTCGCTCGCAAAAATCTTATCATCCTGCGAAAAGATTACTGACTTCTCAAAGCCAATAAAGGCTCCAAAAACTTGTGAGCATGTAGGTTTATACTTTGGCGTGTACGCGCCGCATGTGGGAAGCCGAGCCCCCCCTACAGCTCCAACATAAGTGGTCCGCAGGAATAGCTTATAATTAGACGTTAGGCAGACAAGGCGGGCTGTGATGGAGATTAGAGCTCCTCCACCAGCTATGCAATTCGCCACAACACAACTAATTATAAGCAATTCCTGCTGGACACTATTACAAGTTCAGGACTATTTTGAAAACACTTCCTGTGCCCGATACCACAAATTTTATGACAATTTCTCTTGCCTCAACTGCCACCCCCCCCCGCTCCGTTATGACATTACATAAAACCATGCCTGGTGAACAATCAATGCTCTTCAACAACCCCTTCACATTTGCTTTTATTAATTCCATCCCTCACTCAGTCCAAGCCCCCTCCCAACCGCATATATAGTGCGCCCTGCAGCTTAACCGTTTCTTGAATTGACGCAACCCATTCCTTCTCCTTCATCGCTTCCCTCTCACACCCGCCTACTTTTCTTTCTTCTCCCCCCTCCTTTCGCTGTGTCTGGTTGCCAGTTTTTTTTGGGGTTTCTTTTTTTTTTTTAACAGCCTGGCCTCAGCCAGTGGGGCCAATACAACCAGGATCCATATCATGCACTGCTGCCATCGGCTGCCGGCGCGCACACACAAAGGTGTGTGGATGCATTTTAACAAACACATACATTCATAATTTAGACAAGACTAAAGCGGGCTGCAGGCATGCGGGCATCCGGGAGTTCTATTTCTTGACAACCTTTTTTAAGACAAATGTTTAATAAAAACGTAGGTTTTCTGGAATGTCTTTGGCGATCATCTCTCGCTCTTATTCAACAAATGATTGCAGGTTATTTTTAAAGGAAAGTATTATATATTTGGTACAATACAGGGTTAGGTATTAGGTAGAAATTGTGTACATTATGAACTAGATGTTCAGGACAAGGATTTTTGGATTTCTCTCCTTAGGTATATGACGGGTAAGTATAAAGTGAGTTGGGTTTATCTTACATAGGAAAGTGTAGCGGCAAAGTATGAAGGCGAGTATTTCATTTTTAAAGGACCGACAGACAAGATAAGAAGAAAAAAAAAAGGGTTCCAGAGCTGTATTGTTACAAGTTCTGAGCCGGAAGGTGGCTTGTATGAGAGATTTTCATCTTTTAGACATTATAGCAAGAGTTTAGGGAGTACGTAAGGATGACAAATGACTGAACAGTCTGTCTCCAATACTGAATAATTGAGGCAGGTACAGCCTGTAACAGGCTCTACCTCCGCAAGGAAAGAAGGGGCAAAACCTTTTTTTTTTTGCTTAGTTTTTAGATATTTATTAATCTAAAATACTTGGCCCTTCATTCCGATAATAAAGTGTATAATGTGGAAAACAAGCCTCCCCCAATTAAGTGTCTGTACAAGGGAATTTGTAAAATGAATGAGTCCTTTCTATCTAATGTCTAATTATTAGTCTCCCCCGATTAGTTCCAAAAATAAAACAGGAATCAGAAGAAACAGGAGGCCATTGCACCTTTGTCACATTACATTGGTATCTCATCTAGATATTGAGGCATTTTTACAAGTACATGAGCACGGTATCCTATGAGACAACCAATACCGATATCTGTGTGTCCCTAAAAATAATCTGCGATGATGACGGGGGCGACTAGGGAACACAGAAATAATTGAGGACAGTTTTAATTACATACTTTATAAGGTTCAACCTAATAAAAAGTAGACTTTCCATTATCGGGTAATTACCGTTTTCTGACCCGGAAATTCCGACATATTTAAATCTCTCCAGTCATAATGTCTTGTGAAAACAAATTCCCTCTTAGCACATTTTTAATTTGTGCTGGGTGATAAAACGATAACGATAATTATCACAAATTTTTTTTTTCCCTCTGTGTCAAAATAAAATAGACCCGATCATTTCAATTAAAAAAAACCCACAGATCCGTTCATTTCTGTGTTCAGCAGTTGCAATGGAAAGCCAATCAGGTTGGACGGTCTAAGGCTGACCTGTCACCTCCAACCAATCATGTTAGTCGAAATAGAAATAAGCACCACCCCCTCCCTCGTGGACAGGTTGTGTGACACACACACACACACACACACACACACACACACACACACACACACACACACACACACACACACACACACACACACACACACACACACACACACAGAGACAGACAGACAGACAGACAGACAGACAGACAGATGATGTAATGTGACAAAAACAATGGCACCCATCCATAGTTTGGAGTTTTTTGGGAAATTCAAGTTCTGACCCAAAGCAGAGGGTAAATATCCATTGTTTAAAATATGTCAACAAGACGTGCAACATCACAGACTTTTTTTTTGTTCTCCTTTCATTTAAAGGCGGTGATCCCATGGTGTTGAATGACTAGACCCATTTCCAAGCTCTGTATTTTAGCCAAGGTCCTTGAAAAAGGCTGGTGAATGACTCGATCAAGGAATACATGTGCTTGAAAAACATTTGATCTCCTCACCATTCTGGTTTTGGGACCTAACACAGTACAGTAACTTCTGCCATGAAAGTAGTCAAGGATATTGTGGACGCATTGGACGCCAAGTACCACTGTATTGCACTGCCCTTTTTGTTGATTTGTCCAAGGCATTTGATACTGTTGACCATGACATTTTATGCCAGAGACCATCACAGGCCTGTCAGACCAAGCTGTCGTTTGGTTTTCAAATCACCTCTACAAACGTAAGCAATGTGTGCAGTTCAGTGGCCTTTCCTCCAGCTTTCTTAACGTCGCCAAAGGTGTGCCACAAGGTTCGATTTTAGGACCCACCCTTTTCACTAATTATGTCAATGGTGTGGGTCAAAATATGAATGCATCTGTACATCGTTATGTTGATGATATTATTGTATATAAATGTGCAAGCACTATTGCCCTGGCTCTTTCACATCTGCAGTCTGCATTTCACACCATTCTGTCGCACCTGTTCCACCTCAGGCTTGTGTTAAATGCAGATATAACCAAGGCCATGTTCTTTTCGAACAAAAATAGGGTGCCAGCTGTTCTTCCCTGCATCATTTCTGTGCAAGGTACCCCTATTGAGACTGTGACCACCTCTAAATATATAGGCATTTAGGCACAATGGACAAAAGCCTTTCTTTTAAGTTTCATATTGATCATCTTTTAAGGAAATCCTCTTGTAAACCCCTAACACATGTACCATGTATCCTTGAGTGAATCGGTCATCATTATCCATGCACGGAACCTCATTCATAAATCCACCCTTGGACTGCTGCCCACCTATTTATCCACTTACATGTCACGTAAATAGTCCTGCCACAGCCTTTGCATCCAGGGCTTCATTGCTCTCTCCATTCCCTCAGTCCGTGCAGAATTTGGTAAAAAAAAAAAAGGCTTTCTTCTACTCTGCCCCCTCAACCTGGAACACGCTACAGCAGGGACTGAAGCTGTCCAGCGTGATTCCCCTCTGGGATTTTAAACTACTTTTAAGAAATATGGAGAGAGCGTCTGTGGGGGTTTGCTCTTATACGTAGTATTTAAAATCGGATAACCACTATGGCACTTTTGCACTTATCACTTTTATGATTTGTGTTCTATTCTGTCTCTGTACTGAATGTCTTGTCTGTAACTAAGTGCTGTATTGCTGCTGTTGTCTTGCACGGGTCTCTCTTGAGAATGAGCGCCTGTGTCTCAAGGAGATTACCTGTCTAAATAAAGGTTAAATAAAAATTAAAAAAATTGGCCCTGCCATCTCTCTCTCCCCTGCTTCTTTGAATCCATAGAAAAGGAAATGGATTCAATAACCTTAAGTGTCTGAGCATCTGCTGAAAAAAACACAACCACACCAGCAAAGAACCCTTATCACTTTCTACACTTATTAGGCAAACTACACACAGAGCACATCAAGTATACTTGACAAGTATCCTGACTTGTAAGCATTTGCGAACACACACACACACACACACACACACACACACACACACACACACACACACACACACACACACACACACACACACACACACACACACACACGCACACACACACACACACACACACACACACACACACACACACACACACACACACAGGTCTTGGGTCAGAAAAAACATAAAGCAGCTGTTTAGCAGCTTTCATAAAGCAGCTACACAGCATCTCCTAGGGACTAGACCTGGAAATGCAGGACGTCACAATTCACTAAACTCAAAATAATACAGCGAGACATATGAAGTCAAAAGGCTGGAAGAGGGGAGGAAAAGTGAAAAAAGAAATACTAATGACAGTAAATGCAGAAAAGGGGGATATCACTTAGGCACAGGGGAGAACGAGAGAGAAGAGGTTCAAAGTGGGCTCCAGGGGCCGCCAGGTGTTCCTCGACAAAAGGATCAGTTAAACTCCACCATTAGAGAATGTACAATAATGACTTAAGGTATGTACTGTAATGTACGTAGGAAATATATCAAAAAGGGCATTCAAGTTAGAGGGAAGTCAAAACAACTGGAAAACATCTGCAGGGACAGAGTGGTCTTACGTCCTGGAAGAGCCGCTTGTCCTGCGCCAGACGCTTAGAAGCCAGGGTCTTGGTGACGTGGTAAAAGGTGAGGAGGGCTCTGTGCTGCTGGAGCCCGTCCTGGCCCTTCACAGACTCCAGCAGGATGGGGATGAGCTCGGGCCACTGCCTGGGACAGTCCACACGGGCCACCTTGGCTATCAGCACCGCTATCTGCGTGGCAATCTTTGTGGAGCAAACACGGAGGAATTAGAACAACCCGCGAGAAACAGAGTAACCACAGCTGATTAGATATATGGAAAATTAGTCTCGAAAAATTACGTTTGCATCATTAGGCTGCAAACATTTGTATCATTATAAGAATATATCAAAGTACTATTATATTGTGCTTCAAAAATACATTTAATCCAACAATTGTGATTTATTTTATTGTGTTACTTTGAAATTAAATCGGAGGTAATTATGGCCATGTTTGCTGTTATGGGCTCAGTATTTACTTACTCGGTGAGGATTAATCGAGGATACAACAATTCAAAAGATATTTAAAATAAGTGAGTGTCCATGTGACAAACTTGTTGCAGCAGGGCAGAGAAGGGGAAATTACTGTCTGTTCACAATAAACAAAAATAAAGCACAGTTCGCAAGAATAGCACGTAAACACAGATAATGCCAAAAAAAAGGTCAGGTGGTTTTCTGTGGTAAAAGAGACACAGTACATACAAAATATGTGACATATTGTTTGTGTGTGTGTGTGTGTGTGTGTGTGTGTGTGTGTGTGTGTGTGTGTGTGTGTCTGTCTGTCTTGGTACATGCTCGCCTCATTAGATTTTTTCGGTTTGTAAGACAGCTGCAGCAGCCTCATCACATATGGCAACGGACTGCATAGTCAATTTGTCTAGCTGTGTTTGAATTAAGATAAATGATGAGTTAAAAAAACAAAAAAAAAACGAAGCCAGACTGGAGTCGATAACAACTGTGCAGCAGTTGGAAAGAGAAAAAGCACAAACTATAATAAGCTCTCTCTGTCCCTCTCTTGGTCTCTCCCTCTTGCATGGTGACAATTTTAAGTTTCCCATTTAGGTTTTACTTTTGTTGCCGTTAACCCAGGTCACTGTCAGACAAAAGAAAGCCAGCAGGGATACTGTAGCACATGAGCATAGCTATAGCATCATCTCTCTTTATCAGGCAGAATTAAATGGAGCCACCAACCCATGGCCCCCATTAATTTGGCAGATTACAAGGCTCTGGTGCGCACGAGTATTAAATGAGTTACTTTTTTTTTTGGAGATAAAAATGTAATTTAGTGATCCACTAATTCCCCCCGCTACCCTATCCGTTTTTCAAATTAATGTCTTTTTTTGAATCCCTTAATGACAGACTTCTCTTTTCAAAAGAACAAAAACCAGCTGAGAGCCAGGTCATGTAAATGGCCAATCCTCCCTCTCTCTTGGAACGCGGCGATCCAACGCATTGTTTAGGCCATGAAGAGTTGTTAAAAGTAGTCAAGCACAGGACTACTTGAAAAAATAAAATAAAAACAAAAAAAATGTTCGAGCCAGCTCATACTTTTCATGTCACAGAAACATATCTGAGGTGTAATCATATATTGAACTTCAGATAAGGTAAATGTTTCACTGGTAGTCAAGGGATAATTAATGTAAGTAATTAATGTGATTAATGATGATTCATGGTTATTAATAAGTAGTTAATGCGTATTTAAGTGTAATTTTCAAAATTTAATGTGATTCTTGGAAGTGAGCCACACAACAAAACCTTGCTCAACTCCTCAACTGTTGCAGGAAAAAAAAAGAAGGAAAGTGAGTCGTGAGTAGTGGAATAAAATATTACTTGACAAATCTTATGGGTGGCATTTGCAATAAAACATCGGGGTTATAGAGCACAGATTTCCGCTTTTCAAAAACGGCTGAAAAGCAGACCGCACCAGTATATTTGCAGCAAAACCGTTTTTGAGCAAAACTTTCCTTTCGGGTTCATTTTGTCCCAGTAATGTGAATATAATGAGCACACTTTCAGGGACTTGTTCGCCGGTAGTTCATTTTTATTTCAAGTGTACTTCCTACCGAAGAGATGCACCGCCATTAGAATCAAAATGTGGGCCTACTTTGGTTTCAACAACCCATAAAGAGCAGCTAACCTCAACAAAGAAAACGCCATTCACAAGATTCACCTCACAAAATTAAATGTACCGGTGCTCATCGCACACAATGCGTCTCTCAATGTGCTCTTTAGGCGGTGTATTCTTTTTTTAAATCACTCTCATTATTGCCGCAATTATTTTGGTAACTATAATTACCCTCACCAATAATGGACTACCATGTAATAAATAGAGGGATCCACACTGTCTCTGCGCACACACAGACAGGCCTCTGGAGGTCTGGTCTGACAAGCACAAGTATAATGGACAAGGGAGACATATTGCTTTTAAATGGCCGTCATTGCTCTCCATATGGACACCATCTGTTGGAGGGTGACTGTCCCTCAGGGGCCCTGTGATCTCCACCATTCACCACCCGTATGGACAAATGGCTTTAGTTGAAAAATGCTTGACTGTTGGATCCCTTTGTTAGGTGGTGGCATTGAACTGAGAGCAGGGAAAGGAATGGGGTCCGTCCCTAGTTTAGTAAGGTGCACATCATGAACCAACGTCAGCACATGTTCATTCTTGATTTTTTTTTTTTTTATTAGAAACGAAAAGTATTGCACCAACTTTACTTACAACGCAAGTGTGTCTTTATGGGTATTATTAAAAAAAACGGCTGAGTAAAGGCTAATGTAAAGACTGTGTTATTGTTCTTGGACTAAATTATAATATAAAGCCAAAATGAAGCAGAATATTAGCCAACTCTATACATGATTAAATTGGCAGAGGACGTGACGACACCGCGCTTCTGACACGCACCATCAGTATATATTGCGGTGCAATTTCCGCTTACTCCTCTTTTCGCTGCTGAGCACCTCGGAAGGGCACCGTACCGCAGCGCAGTAATAGGTCTGGCCAATCCTCAGGGAACCGTGGTTGCCGACGCAACCTATCATTCCCTATCGCAGGGACTGCGATCTATTACTCATGGGACGGTATACCATCACGTGATAGTATGGGGATCCCCCGAGGGAGTAGGGCTGAACGATATGGGAAAAGAATGGAACTGCAATTTTTTCAACCAATATTGCGATTGCGATTTATTACACAAATTTTTTTTAAGTTCCTTATCTTCTGTATTATTCAATAAATACAAGCAATAAATCTTTCTATAGTATGACCAACACAAAAATGGATACCCTCAACATACGTTTTATGATGAAATGAAATGAATTGATGCATGAATTGAATGATGGTGATATGAATAACATATCTTTATTTAACTATTGAATTGTAAAAAGAAAAACCTTAGGTCACAGTGGAATTTGGACTCATTGACTTAACTTCAAGCCTTGTAATTGTTCGAATCTCAAAATTAACATTGGTAAAATATGCAGTGTTTCAGCAGAAATGTGTTATTTTTTAGAAAAACTTTGTGCACATACGTCCACATATGTCGCATACGTCCACTTACACGGAGCACCACGCTGTGTGCTGAGGGACAGCTTAATGCTCATTAAATTAAAAAAAATAAAAAACAGGTCAACAAAAAAAAAAAAAGAACAGGCGCATTATTCTGTAGGAGGCTCCGTCCGGACTCTACAGGTGTTCCGAGCTCTGCCAGCAGCACACGTCGTGCAAAGTGCACCTTAGCCCGTGTGTGTGTGTGTGTGTGGAGAGCTGCCCGAAATATATCTTCAAACAACGCCCCCCTGAAGAGGGCCAAGGAGGAGGAAACTCCCCTGGTGGAGTGTGCTTGCAGGCCCTGAGGGGCCTCTAATGACAGGCTGCAGTAGGCCAAGTCTATGGCTTCCACCAGCCTTGGACAGGAGCCTACCCTTTGCTTGGGTGACAAAGTACACAAACAACTGGTCCCTAAACCCCTTAGTGGGGTCCATACAAGACTGCCCGTCTCTGGAGCGTCGCCTCTGCTGCGTGCCGCGTGCCTAGTGCCTCGCTGGGAGGGAGTCATGCAGGGGGGCGCCTCTACGCTCTTCTTCTCCTCGAACCTGGTTGTCATGAGGCTATAATAGCATCACCAAAGGCGTTGGTGGGGGACACCAGGCATCAAGAAGCGGTGCCGTGTTACGCCCTGTAGCTTGGGCCGTGCATCGGGTGAGGCAGGGGTAGAGGTCCGTAGACTCCCACAGCTCCACTAGGTTTCCCTCGTGCACCCAGGCGTAGGAGTTGATGATGACGCAGGCCTGCCCGGATGCCAAGTAGGCCTTTATGGCCACCACCCCCATATGTTTGGCCGCCTTAGCGGGGAGCGTGGGTTAATTCCCCAAGCTGAAGCCCTGTCCAGGATGCCGAGGCAGCGAGAGACTGGTCCTTCCACCGGGGCGAAGGTCAGATATCCTAGCTGCTGAACCCGGTACACGCGACGGTAGGCCTCAAAATTCCCCATCCAGCATGGACACAGCCGTGTCCGGGACTGCTGCGGTGGCAGGCCCAACTTTCTAGGCAGGCGGTGGGGGACCTCCAGGAGCTTGGCATCCAGCAGCCTCGGGAGGGGCTGAGGACAGGCTGGATGTTGGCCAGAGGCTAGGGTGGCTCTCCAGTCGAACTACTCCGTCTTGGCCTCAAAGCATATACCCCCCTGCGGTTCCTCCGGGATGTGACTCAGGAAGGAGACTGGTGGGGGTGTGGGAGCCAGGCTAGCACTAGGATGAGTGGCGGCGCAAACGGGGCCAGCTCCTGTGCTAATGCTAGCCAGGGGAGTGGGCTAGTCCTTGAACATTGTTCCTCCTTGAGTGTCCACCTCGCGCCAGCCCACCACCCGTCTCCTGACGGTAGCCAGGGAGAGCTGGGCGCAGGCCGAACACTCCATGGCGTCCTTCAGGAGCACCGTCTCGGCCTGCTGCCTACTCCGGCACGCGGCACAGAACTGATGGCGGTTGCCTTTTTCCCTGCCTCCCTTTCTCCCTCCTCGACGTCATGACTATTTATTTTTGCAAAGGAAAAAAAGAGTTAGGGAGATGAATGAATGTTAGAATATACTACTAACTGAACGGTACTCAAGCCGGTGATTCACACCGACTCACATGAGTCGGATCTGAGAGGTGAAGCAAACGTGGAAATATCTCCATTTGGGATTTTTCTTATGATAATTAAGAGAAGAGGGGGAAGTGGAAGTCGAGGTGCAATATATACCCGCAGGGGTGGGACGGAAGGGCGGCGGCATAACTTCCTCTGCCTTTTAGGAATGAATGAGCATTTCGATTGGATAACGTGATCTGAAGATCAGTCCCGTGAGCAATAGATCGCAGTCCATGCGATAGAGCCCAATTCCTGAACACACACTTTTACAACTACTCCAAAGTCTAACCCATCACATTACTTTTTACATTATTTTTTATTATACAAGTTTTATCTCAAGTTCAATATCATAAAGAAAAAATAGACATTAAAGGATTGGTTCATCAGCTTTCAAGGCCTTATTAAAATGTTGGATCCGATCATTCATAACCGCACAACCTTGTTGGACGCTTTGAGAAACAACTGTGCCTAAATCCAGTTGAATGGGGCAAACGGTTAACCCTTTAAAAGAAAACATGTTAAATCGCCTTTTCAAACACCGGCAGCTAAAAATGAATAATACATTTCAGAAGTGTGGGGACCGGTCATGTGGCCACCTACGGCTTTAACCAAGATTGCAAACGCTACTAACCTGGTTGACCGGCTCGTTGAAGTTTGTAATAAGACCGGCACGCAATGACGTCTTCTCTTCTTCTGACAAAGCACTGCAAAGACAATTTGAGAATGGAGAAATACATTTATACGCAATATTGAAACATATGGACATTGCTCTCGGGGTGGCAGGAGATGAAGGTTACCGGGGAAAGAAAAAGAGACCAATTGAAGGAGAGAGAGAGAGAGAGAGAGAGAGAGAGAGAGAGAGAGAGAGAGAGAGAGAGAGAGAGAGAGAGAGAGAGAGAGAGAGAGAGAGAGAGAGAGAGAGAGAGAGAGAGAGAATGAGAAAGCGGCTCAACTAAAATACAACCCCTAGAAATAGCAAGCAAAATTAATGATTGCAGGTACTACAATATTTCACATTGCGCTTGAAGCGATGTTGGGAGTGCAGCAGTTTTATAGCAGTAGGGTGCAAGCTGCACTGGCAGCGCTGCATGCCGTTGATATCCCACAAGACACCCTCGATTTTAAACACAATTTCTATCCCAGCTGGACCGCAAGTTTTAATATGGAAAAGATACGAATATGCTGAGCTGCTGCGGAAGATCTCCCTCCCTGGATAACGCTATCGTACGGGGCCAGCCTGCCACTGAATGTAAACCTGCCTGCAGCAGGCTTTGGCTACACTCTGCCCCAGCACTTTCATTTACAAGGCTTTGAGCAAGAGCCGCATTAGAATACGTTTTTCACCAGCAGAGAGGAGGTGGCGGATTGAAAGGTAAAGGTTCCCAGTGGGGAGTGACAGCATGAGTTAGTCAGAGATGAAGAGTTGTATTAAAACTAAAAGTCACGCTGCCCCTGCCTGGAGCTGAATTCGAGAGAGAGAGAGAGAGAGAGAGAGAGAGAGAGATGGAAAGGTAGGAAGGAGGGTGGGGGTGGTGGATGGAAAGAGTGAGGGGATTAATCACCCCATAACCTTGGGTGGAGGGTAGAGAGAGGCATTTTAAGGGGGATGCAAAATTACAAAAAAAAAAAAAGGGGGAGATGGGTGAATTTAACCTAAGATGAATTTTGACAAGTTTTACCATGTGTGCACCTTGTCCTTTGAGGACTGAGGTGTGTGTGTGTGTGTGTGTGTGTGTGTGTGTGTGTGTGTGTGTGTGTGTGTGTGTGTGGGGGGGGGGGGGGGGGTTGGGTTAGGGTGAAGAAATAAGGAATGAATGGTATGAAAAGGGTACAACGTTTTGACATTATCTAATTCCAGAGAAATGGCTTAAAAGTTCTTACAAAAGTTATGGGTTCGATCAGTAGATTTTCATGTGACGCATGCAGCCACTCTCTGAAATGTTAAATTTTACGCTGAGGCTCAATGTCTCACCCGCAGCTTTATGAGATGAGTTGAAAAGTGAAAAATGACAAGTGATCAATAGAGAGTCTGTGAGTGTGGGAGAGATGCAGAAAAGTAACACAAGCTGTCAAACGGTTTGCTTCACCGAGCGGCATAAAGGGATTTCATCTGACGTAAGAAGAGAATGCCACCGTTGCAAATTCACAACGCAATGTTGGCAAGAGGGGTAACACTGAGGTTGTACTTGGTAACGCAATTTAGTTTGGCGTCGTGCACTCTCTGGCACACGCTTCTTGAAATGACAGCTGTCATTGGGAAATAACAAGATGCAAACATTATACACATATCTTTTCTCTAAACCATTGAGCTTTTGTGGCCAATTTAGAAAATACAAAAAGTAATAAGAGATACCTTCTGAGGCTTGTTTGTGTGAGTTTAATTAGAAACTTGATATCAATACAAAAAGGATATATGCTTTGCAAAGATTTTTTATCAGTATTGTGTATACAGTACATACATTAATTTGTCGTATTTTCCGGACTATTAGGCGCACTTTAAAGCCTTTACTTTTCTCAAAAAACGACAGTGCGCCTTATAATCCGGAGCGCCTTATATATGGATTAATTCTGGATGTGCTTACTGACCTTTCTGGTACACAGCGCTCTGTCAACATGTTTTAGTACGACTTTGGTAAACTACAAAGCCGCAACGCTTGCAGCATTACGGCTACCGTAGTCAGGAGCGTCGCGGAGTAATACATACTGTGCTTCACCATAATATTACAGTGTGTGTGTATAAGGACCCCAAAATGGCCCATGTCAAGAGACACGCTTACGACGCGGACTTCAAACTCAAGGAAATCAGTCACGCAGTAGAACATGGGAATAGAGCAGCTGCGAGAGAATTCAACATTAATGAATCAATGGTACAGAAGTAGAGGAAGCAAGAAGATGACCTGCGCCAAGTAAAGAAGACCACACAGAGTTTCCGAGGGAACGAAGCGAGATGGCCACAGTTAGAGGACAAAATTGAACAGTGGGTTATTGAACAGAGAGCGGCAGGTAGAAGCGTCTCTACAGTCTCTATTCGACTGAAGGCAACAGCGTCGGCACGGGACATGAATATCAATGACTTTCGAGGCGTTCCTTCTTGGTGCTTTCGTTTTATGAAAAGACGTAATCTCTCCATCCGCACACGAACTACCGTCTCGCAGCAACTGCCAAAGGATTACGAAGAAAAGCTGGGCACTTTCCGTGCATACTGCAAAAACAAGATCACTGAAAAGAAGATCCGGCCAGAGCACATCACCAACATGGACGAGGTTCCCCTCACCTTTGATATCCCCGTGAACCGCACTGTGGAGAAAACAGGGTCCAGGAATCATCACTGAACTCCCAGGTAACAGCAACGACACTGACTCGGATAATGACGAGAGGGATCCGGGCATGCTGGATGCCGTAATCGCCCAACTGTTAAACTCGGACACTGAAGATGAAGAATTTGAGGGATTTGTGGACGAGGAATGAACTGACAAAGTGAGTGTATTGTGTTGTATCTTACGTGTTATAACTGAACAATTTTGAGAGTTATTGTGAATACGCCAACGTTTGATTTAGCGGTATCAGACTGTTTTTTTTTTACGTGTTACAACTGAACATAGTTGGGAGTTATTATGAATACGCTCATTAACGTCTGAACATTGTTGAGAGTTATTGTGAACACGTGCGGAAAATACGGTAAGCATTTCAAAATGTATCATTCAAAATATGCCAAAACGATATCTAATAATAATAATAATAATAATACATTTGAATATAAATTATGTTAACAATAGCTGAAGGAGGAAATGATGGAGAGGGCACATAAGAATTCTGAAGTTCAGGCATTAAAAATAAATTTTAACAATACCTAAAACGATATTTGTTTTGATTGTAAGTATTAAAATTTGACCGTCAATTATGACAACTACAAACATTTTTAAAACTAAATTTTATGGATTTATAATCTTTAAATTAGTAGTTTGATTACTCAGACATGGACACAAGTCTGTGGTCCAAAGGTAGGACTAAGGACAATCCCCCTTAAACCGCTGCTTTAACAGCAGTTGTAACTCATCCCTACCAAACAATTTTAAAATTAAGACGTAACTTAGGAAGAAGCCGAAAAGTTGAGGAAAAAAAGTACAAGGAGAAAAGAAAGGAAGGCAGTAAGTTAAAGTGGCCAAAGAAGGGCTAAAGTGCAGCTCTCCAGCGAATCTGAGGGCAAATGTTCTATTCAAATCCAACTCTAGTGAAAGCCGCTGCTCGGCAACCGAAAGACGGCTGCAGCTTTAAATAAACCTCAGAGCTGATGTGTCAGTCTAATCCAAACAGACGTACAAAAGAATAGATTGAAAGTACAAATTAGGTACCAAGAGGCTAGAGCGATTAGAATAATAAGAGGATGAACAGGGGTAACAAAAGAGGGCAGAAGTAAAGGAGAAGAGGGGGGGGGGGGCGGCAGCAAGTTAAGAATTTACAAAAAGGAAAATGGGAGGGAGGTACTAAAGATAGAACGTAATAAGGGTAATAAAAAGGAAAGGACGGAAATCTTTTTTCGGGGGAAACTTGCTAAAGGATATGAGAGCTGAATGGCAAAACTCACAAAGAGTGAGAGAGAGAGAAAGAGAAAGACAGAAAGAGTGAAGGGGAGTGTGAAGGAGACAGCGAATGGGAGGAAACAAGCAGGAGATGGAGAGATGCTGAGAGGGACTTACTGAGGGGCCACTCTCCTCCAGTATCGGTCAATGCCGTTTTTGAAGTAGAGCACGGCCAGCCACCGGACGTTCACGTCCAGCATGTGGTTGTTGAAGATATTCTGAAAGGAAAACAAGATCAAAATGGGCTTAACAACAAACACCAAGAAAACATTTGAGAATAAAACCGTGATGTGTCAGGGATTGCTGCCGTTTCATGATGTTCGACAGGCAGAGCTCTTTATTTACTTTATTTAGAGCAAGTGTAGCTTTCCTGGAAAGCACAAAAAAATATATAAATATAATAACAATTATAATAATAATAATAATAATAATATTATTACAGGATGGAGATTGAAATCTAATATTATGATGAGTCATTTAGGTGGTGTCAATTTCTTTGCTCCTTATTATTATATCACGATAAAACAAGAGCTAAAATGATCAGGCTTAAACAGAAATGGGCTATAAAAGACTTAGACTTAGACTTATCCATTAATCCATTAGCCAAATGGATAATCATTTAATTCCCAGTTTAAATTTCTCTTTTTCAATTGAATATGGAATACCAATTAGTTCCCTGTTTTTCAGTTTGTTTCAGAAGCAGAATATGATTGATTCCACGAGTGCACAGATCCACTCAGTGTATATTTTAGTGTATATTTTGGTCCCATGAATCTGGTCGCTTCATGGGAGACCACCTATTGTTCTCTGTGGTGCTCCATTCAGAATGACGACCCTAACTGTTGGGTCACGATGCCATGGCACAAAGGCTGGGCACCGTCCACCCTCAAGGTATACATGGCCGCAATATCGACCTGTCATAATGGAGTCGATGGCAAGCCACCGGGCAGTCACACTTTGGCATACAGGTTCATGGAGGGCACGCGCCGTCTACATCCGCAGGTGTGGTCACTGACTCCGAAATCAGCAACGTAATTTACTTCCCCACCCTATGAATGGGTTCTTATATGCTGAAATTGGGGTTTGAGGTCACATCTGCCAGTTGGTCCTTGGAAAGGACTACCTGGAGGCGGGGGTCAATGTCTCTGCCTTTGGGGTCTTGCATAGGACACATCGGTTCTGACCTCGCGGTCAGTGAGGGTGGTGGGTATACAATATGGCATAGTAAGAACTCAAGTTTGAAAGTAAAAAGTTTGGTTTGTGCTACCACCCTGGTTTCATGAATGAAGAACGAGAGTTCTTACCAGTGGCGTCACTGACCGGCTCGCTCAAGAGCTGAATAATATGTCAGAGAACATGACAGTACATATACTGATAATACTGTAGAAATGATAATACTGATATACTATACTGATATCTGGCCCGCCCCCAGTACATATACTCGGGGCGGGCCAGATATCAGTATATATACTGGGGGCTGGCCATATGATGGGTGTCCCAGTGGCCTAATCACAGCCTGTCAGGGCCAAGTTGAGACTTGGTTGGTTTAAAAGGGCTTTAAGCTTTATTCAGTGGAGCTGTCTAGAGACAGCTTAAGGCATAGTAAGAACTCTCTCGTTCTTCATTTGTAAAACCAGGGTTGTAGCACAACCCAAACATCAGCACTATTGCCTCAGAGCAAAGGTCCTGGGTTCAAATCCCGGCCGTCCCAGGACCCTTCGGTGTGGAGTTTGTATGTTCTTCCTCCGGTTTCCTCTGACCATCAAAATACATATTTCTTAGGGATTAATACACCTTTCGGTGGCCATGACCAAGACACTGGCAAAAGAGCTGGAACCCAGGCACTGTAATGTGGCTGCCCACTGCTCCTTGGTATTGGATGGGTCAAATGCAGAGGATACCTAATACCCCCCAGATAAAATGATAAAGTATACAAAAAATAAATAAAATATAGCTGCAGACAACAATAGACAGGCACAGGGCAGTCACCCCTTTGTTAAAGTTCAATGGACGAGTGTGCTTTGACTCTCTGTTCAGGGGTGTTTTGTGACTGCAGAGTTCATTGGTTTCGGCCTGGTTACAGTGTAATTCTATGATCGGGCAGTGTTTGTGGCTGTGGGTGGGTTTCCTACGCCGCAACTAATGGCGGATAATATTCTGATTTAGGGATGCATGATTAAGGCAAAAAATGATGATCGCGATTATTTTAGTCAATATTCTGAGCACGATAATTTATCACAATTGTGGATTCATTTTGGGGAACAGAATTATTTTAATGGCACTTTGTAAATCAACAGAAAACTGCCTTCACAATAATGTATTTTATAAACCTATAAATAAACAAACTAAGGTAAGTGGTTTAACTGACTTCAATTGTGATCCTTAGCACATCTCTGATCTGACCCTTGTACAAGTAAAACCAAGGCCTGTCTGCCACTTTATTTAAGACCACCAACTGACACACTGCAGATTAAAGCGACCCTTTAATTTCTGTAACAAACATAGTGTACATAGTGCACATAATGTACATAGTGTACATAGTATACATAATGCACATAGTATACAAATTGTACATAATGTATGTATATAATTATAGGACCCAGAATCGCGATTGTGGCGCCTCCCCTTGCGGCTGCCTGCGCGAGCACCTTGTGTCAATTACGCACATTTTGGTATTTTTTAGTATTTATAGAGCTTATTGTGCGTAATCACCGGGTGTCATGACATTTCACTGCATATATGTATGAACGTATGTATATGTATGTGACAAATAATCTCTTGAACTTGAACTTGTTGAGGATGTATAATGAAATAAATTGTGTGGCGTTACAATGTGTAGACCTCATTTTGTTGTTATTGTAACAAATCTTTGAGGCATCTGGAAGGGAACCCAAAAACACAAAACAAATGAAAATATTCTAAAACACATAATAAATACATGTTCCTTGTATGATGAAATTGCCTATGGTTATTGTAACCAGTAATTATAATTCAGGAAATTTGTATACATTGATATCTCTGGAATGTCTTTAAATACTGACAGTGATAATTGGGTTTTTATTTTCTAGAACTGACCCTAGTTTGAGTCAGTGGTCCTGAAAAGTGTGTATATTTATGACGTCTGGTAATAATTGAACTTAATTATCATCAAACTTAATAAAGGTTCATAGTTCAAAATAAGTCACTTTGTAACTTTGTATGGTTAAGAGTTATATCTCTCGGATCTTATGTTCCTTTAGTTAAAGTCCAATCAAGACTATATCTGTGTGTCACTGGATTGAACTGCTACCATGTGATCTGTGTGCTCAGTCAACATGCACATGTGCGCTGTGCGTGGCGTCATCTTGGTGAGGTAACCCTTACCCTCACCAACAGCACTGAACCAATCCGGATGAAACTTGAAGCACGCCTTGTTGGAACTGCCCCGAATACACATCTTATTCAGGCTGTCCGTGGGTTCATCCAATCCATAACATCCATGAACTTCTGACGTCAGTCACATCTTGACGTGCCGCCATCTTGGTGAGGACGAGGTTGTTGACTAGTCACTTGACTGCAATACTATCATGTGACGTGTGAAAACCCTCATTTGTGTGTGGAGCAGCGATGATGAAAAAAATACATTTTTTTACTATATTATGGATTGCATGTATGCATGGATTGTGAGCACAGTATAAGTTAAAAAAGATTTAAAAAGCGCTTGCAGTCCGTAAAAAACAAGATCCTTCACACACCTATTTTAGAGGGACAGATGCATAGAAGAGGTAAAAAAAATATATATATTCAAAGAAGCGGGAACTCTGGGAAACGTTGCCTCATTTAATAAACATATTTTAATTGCAAGTTCAGACAGTGTGCGGGATTCTCTTCTCATTAAGTATTATTAGCAGGCCACTGTGTCTGGAGGACCACACACACCACGTTCAATTTCGGTTTAGGGATGCAAAAATACAGGTATCGGGTCCAATACTATGCTCATGTACTCGTAGATGTTGCGATACCTAAAGCATGTACCAGTGTAACGTGGTGCAGCTCCACTAAGAAGGTCTCCTCTCGCTTTATTTTTAGAAATGTGACCGTGAGTACTCAGTCTCTCACTCTCCTGAAACAGCAATGGTTCTCGTGCAATTTGATTCCGAAAACATTTATTTGCTTCAGGTTTTACAGCTTTCTCGTGTCCATTTTGTTTTACAGACTTTTCTCACTCTAAAAAAAACAAACAACCACCGTCCATGCAACACTGACACTGTCTGGTACTGTCTAGTACACATCTGTACACTGGGGTGACTTGTCAATACTGCTCAGCTCTAGCTGTAATATTTTGACAAAAAGATACTCACAAAATTAATTATCATAACTAGTGGTATAACAGAACAAAGGTGATCCGTGATCCGTACGGGTTGCCCCCCACGGTTCGGCTCGCATGTGAACCAATTGCAAAAATTAACCATTATAGTGAAATACAGTATTACTGCCGCTGTTACTTTTTAAAGTAATAATTCCATAAATCTCAATGCAGAGTTGTAGCGAAAAGAAGATAAAGACAGTTGCGTTCTGTCTTTTACTCTGATGCTCAATGATTGCTGTACAGTAGGTCGCGCTATTTTGCTGCCACTTTACGGCAAGTTGGGGATGAGCTGCTGTTTGTCGCCGCTCTGCGTCTGCTCGTCTGCCATAATGGAGCGGTCAAGAGCCGCTGGTAAACAAATACCATGTGTATTGAGAGATGCAGACTTCTCTACATATTCGACTGTAACTTGTCTAATTCTGAATACTGGGGTCGCCCCCGGTGGCTCACCGGGTAGAACACACCATTTGCCTTAACGACCCGGGTTTGATTCCGGCACAAGGCCCTTTTCTGCATGTCGTCCCCTCTCTCTGTCCCCTGCCTTCCCTTTCTCTCCGCACTGTCACTGAAAGCATGAAAATGACTAAAAAGAAAATAAATAAAAAATACAAATCTGAATTCTGAATCCGATTTTCATGAAATTTAGTTTGCTAACAAACAACAAACAAACAAACTAATTGGAATGAAATTCAGTTACTGTGGGCGAATCTAATCATATTTTTTCATTCACAACCATGTTTAAAGGAAGAAGGTATCGTGCGTGCCTAATATTGCCCTTTAGTTGAACAAGTATTGAATATTTTATTTTATTTATTTATTTTAAGATTTTATTCAAACATTGGACATCTTGTTTGTTGTTTTCATTTGAGACCGTTAGGCAAAAGTTCCTTGCTAAAAGTGTTTTTACAGAATAAATGGAAAGCACAAAGTTATATTTGTCTCTCTTTGTTTCTTTTATTTATTTTTTTGTTGATCGGAAAATGATCCGATCCGTGACTCAAAACCGTGATACGATCCGAACCGTGAGTTTTGTGATCCGTTATGCACCTAATCACAAAATTTTGAATAAATACCTTGCTACTGATAATGTGAAGATAATGCGTGCCATTTCAATCTAATTTCAGGGGGAAAAGTCCTTTCACAATAGCCTCTCTAATGCAGATGCTAGGGGTGTCACAATTCTCCGATTCCACAATTCTATTTGACTTTTTCGATTTTATGGTCACTACTCGATTGTCAATTTAAACTCCCCCCCCCCCCCCCCCCAGCATCGACGGATGGACTGACGGCAAATACCCCGCAGCCCAGCACAGCCCGGTACAGTCCACAAGCCGGTGGTTGGGAACCTCGGCACTAGAGGACATACCATTGGGGTTGGTCGGGTTTATTCTCCACTTTCATCCCTACATCTGTGGAAACACTGGACATTCGGGTCAAAGGGGCACTCTCCCTTGTATACACAGTGAAACGCCGGAGGAGAGGGAGACTCGCCGGTGCGTCGTGCGTCTCTGCCGATGCGGACTCCGCACAACGTTACTGAGAATATTTCTCTCTAATGTGCGTTCACTGTGTTACAAACTGGATGAACTTATATTGAACTTGTTTGTTTTTTTTTTTGTAATATTCGGATACTATTTGAATTTCGCTCCTGCAGCCCTCGTGCCAGGTGAGCGGGTACAGTGTGCGTTGAGGGATGTGGCGCAGCGGACCCCTCCAGAGCCGACCGCAGCCCTCCCAACTCCAAGTCGGTTCAGAGCCGGGAGCCGCAGTGGACTCCAAATTCCCTGACGCATACTGCATTTGTTTACCAGCGGATCTTGACAGCCCTGATAGGGTAACCATAGGGCAGAATCCTAGAATCCATAGGGCAAACCTGCTTGTGATTTGGAAGTTCAAAATCGAACACTCATTTCGATCGATTTCAAATCGGAATCGTGACACGCCTCGTAGATACGATAGCCTAGCGGGCCATTTCAGTCAACATGAACCTGAACATTATATCACATTATTGTAATGCAGCCATTAAGGCTGTGAAAAGGCATGTTAACTATATCACAGTTACGCGTTCCAAATTATTATGCAAATTATATTTTCTCTGATTTTCCTAAATAGTCGATGCAAATGACAGTCAGTATAATTTTCAAGTCATCAACCGTTGGGGTATAAAATGCATGTTATTGAACAAACCTCCCAATGATAACAGTATTTTTTTCAAAAAAAATAAAAAACTCAAAATGCACTGTTCCAAATTATTAAGCACAACAGAGTTTCAAAACATTTTATAGGTTGTAAAGAACTGAAAATGGTCATTTGTTGAATTTGCAGCTTAAGGAGGTCATATTTACTGAAATCAAAAGCTATTTCAATCAAAAACATCTTAACAGGCCAAGTTACATGTTAACCTAGGACCCATTCTTTGATATCACCTTCACAACTCTTGCACCCATGAATTTGTGAGTTTTTGGAGTTTCTGCTTGAATTTCTTTGCAGGATGTCAGAATAGCCTCCCAGAGCTGCTGTTTTGATGCCAACTGCCTCCCACCCTCATAGGTCCTTTGATTGAAGATGCTCCAAAGGTTCTCAATAGGGTTGAGGTCAGGGGAGGATGGGGGCCACACCGTGAGTTTCTCTCCTTTTATGCCCATAGCAGCCAATGACACAGAGGTATTGTTTGCAGCATGAGATGATGCATTGTCATGCATGAAGATGATTTTGCTACAGAAGGCACGGTTCTTCTTTTTGTACCATGGAAGAAAGTAGTCAGTCAGAAACTCTATATACTTTGCCGAGGTCATTTTCACACCTTCAGGGACCATAAAGGGGCCTACCAGCTCTCTCCCCATGATTCTGGCCCAAAATATGACTCCGCCACCAACTTGTTGACATCACAGCCTTGTTGGGACATGGTGGCCATCCACCAACCATCCACTCCTCCATCCACCTGGACCATCCAGGGTTGCACGGCACTCATCAGTAAACAAGACTGTTTGAAAATGAGTCTTCATGTATTTCTGGGCCCCCTGCAACCGTTTCTGCTTGTGAGCATTGGTTAGGGGGGGCCCAATAGTAGATTTATGCACAACTGCAAGCCTCTGGAGGATCCTCCACCTTGAGCTTCGCGGGACTCCAGAGGCAACAGCAGAGTCAAATACCTGTTTGCTGCTTTGTAACAGCATTTTAGCAGCTGCTCTCTTAATCCCATGAATTTGTCTGGCAGAAACCTTCCTCATTATGCCTTTATCTGCACCAACCCACTCTGCTCTGAATCAGCCACAAATCTCTTCACAGTACGATGATCACGATTACATTTTTGTGAAATATCTAATGTTTTCATACCTTGTCCAAGGCATTGCACTATTTGAGGCTTTTCGGCAGCAGAGTGATCCTTTTTCTTTCCCATATTGTTTGAAACCTGTGGCCTGCTTAATAATGTGGAACGTCCTTCTTTAGTAGTTTTCCTTTAATTGGGCTCACCTGGCAAACTAATTATCACAGGTGTCTGAAATTGATTTCAGTGATCCAAAGAGGCCTGAGACACAATACCATCCATGAGTTTAAATAAAAAAAACAAAAAATGAAATGTTTAGGACACTTAATTCCAATTTGTATAATCATTTGGAACGCGGTGTATATGGCGGATGCCTTGAAGTGGCATTTATTGACATTTCATTTCTAAGGATATATCAAAAGCCCTTTTCCCACATGGAATTAAAAACATCGCTGGATAAAAAATATCCGGCAAAGGCAGTAGGTAGTCATTCCCACGTAGGCCTCCTTTACGGAAAAGTTCTGTATGGTCTGTTCCCCCATAGACGACTGCTACAGACACAGGACGTAATGCTCGCGTGAGAGGTGTTTGATATCACGCCAGACGAGGCAACAGAATCGGTTTTGTTTTTTGACCAGCGCTTCCCTCCCCGCCTCCCCCGCTCCTCCCGGACGGTCTCGGTTCCCTCCGCTGTCAGAGCCCCCTCAGACGCAGTAACTCCAAACCCAAAGTTATTAAACCAGTGTGATCATGTTCAGTCTGTCCGCCACTCTCTGCCTCCGGAGATAGAAACGTTCTCCACCTGTTCCACCTGTTCTCATTCCCTCCGGCTCTGCGCTGCGGTGCAGCTGGCGGGCAGGCGAAGCGCTTCTGCCCGATGTGCCCCCACGGTCGTACCGCATGCCTAACTGTAAAAGACACGCTTTGGAACTGAGTGGCATTTTTAAGAAGAAAAATTATTCAATTTAAGAATAAAATCACCTGTCCCCATAGAGACTGGACGTGATTCAGTTTCTCGTCTTTGCAGCTGAGCTCTACAGTTGAATTGGACTGTTTTTTCTTCTTCCCGAAAAACACAAATTTGTTGTATAAAATAAATATATGTAAAAACCCCCTATTTGTGCTTTATTGGGATTCGGCTCCACCCCAACATTATGGCAATGTTACTGCTTCCATTCCCACACACTTCCATTCACAGCCGTACAGGCATTTTCCCGGAGATTATATTAGTTAGAGAGTGGGGAAATTTGCAGAATGACTCTTACGGAACATCAACACCCAATCCCTTTCCCACAAGACGCCAACACAGAACATTGCCAGTGGATTGGGAAAGGGGCTATAATGGCGTGAGATAGCCATCGGATTCACAAGGATCAGCTGACAACGTGTGGTAAAGTCTCTTACCAGGAGAACAGAGTAGAAGCCTGGCTGGGTCTCCCACTGTCGGAGCTGTTCCTCTGCAGGCTTCAGCACCGCCGTGTCCTGGCTGGTGGCCTGGGTCAGCGCCTGCAGCACCACAGAACTGGCACTGTCTATATCCATGGCTGGATACCTGAGAGGAGGAGAAGGAGTGTTACTATTTTCAAATAGTAACACTCATTAAAGGCAAACTACTAGGATCCAAAACCCTCATACTTTTACCTCATACCTATAGCTTTAAGGCAAGGGGAGTGCAATGGATCATGAGTTTACTTTTCGTCTACCTTCAACAACCTTTTCTCTGCCACCTTAGAGATGGCAGAGAAAAAAAATTCCCTAAAATCAATGTCAGTGTGACAACTAATGAAAAAGCCAATCTGACTCTGACATTAGAAGGCTCGCCTAGCAGGTTGTAACTTCCCATTAATACATGAATAAAAATGGTGTATGTCAGATAGTTTAAGATCCCAGATAAATCACTGGAAAACTGTGAAAGTACATAGTTTTCAGTTTGAAATGTGATTACTTCTTCGAGTCTCAAATAAAGCCTCAAATAAAACTGTGAAAACCTTCTTCAAAAAGCCTGAACATTCTGTTCCCTAAACCCTCCCGTGGGTGCAGGTACAATCACTTCTTTGCACTGTTAAAAATATTCTCAAACAATCTCTTTGGCTGTGAAATATGTTTGATAGTTGCAGAGAACATCTACATGAAAACTCTAGGTAAGTTTCAATAATTTAAAGGCTGTCATCGAACAGTGTCCAGATACAGCAGTTGAAAGAAAAACTGCTTTATCTTCCCAAAATACACAAAGCAGTTTCTGAGATACGAGAGAGTCTTTTCACAAACAGCCCAGCTTCTCTATGCATGCACAAGACTCTACAGAGCACCGTCCACTGCATGTGAAGCGTAAAGAATTGCAAACAGTTCAATTCATCAAGGCTGCCATCTAGCGGCCACCGTCAAACATTTCACCCTGGTTTTTTTTTTTTTACCTACATGTGCATGTACATTTATATTTGACGGGCGTAAGTGGAGGGTCACACACACATACGCTAAGCGACTATTGAAACCTATTTATTATATATTCATCATATTTTATACTATGATATATTTATCATATTTGCACATTTAAATGCCCTATGCTGGCTGTTCAAATCTATCTAACCAAGAGCGAGGCAGAAACTTAATACGTTTCAAAAGTTGGTCTAAATGGAGGCCGGGAGGGAATAAAAGAACACCCCAAAACTCAGAGAAATCGCTCACAAACGTGTCTCTTTCATCTCATCAATTGAACCCAAACATTCCCATTATGCAGAGCGATGTTCTAGTGACATGTTTGCATGAAACTCCTTTATTCTGTAGTAGCTGTTATTGTAGCTGTGTTCTCTTTGAAGCTCTAATGTAAGGCAGAAGACGGCGTGACAAAGCTTCACAAGTAACCAAGCCATAGGGAGTGCACCATCTCTGGCTGAACGGAGGCAATCATTGTAGAGGATGAGGCTGGGCTCATACTAGTGCTAAATTATATAACTTACCATTGAATAGATGGTACATGATTTGGGGGGTTGGCTAGTCTGTAAGGGAGCAATAAGGAAGCCAAGTAAGGGAGCAATAAAGGAGCTCATGGAAGGAGCACAGCTGCCACGTAGGGATGAAACATGGCCCTAAAGAATTGAGGATGCAGGGAATGCTTTTGCAGCATTATATGCCAGCGGAAGGGTTTTTGGAAACCAATCTGAAAAGCAATCCTCCTCCCCATCACTCACAATGACGGTATGCATCACTGGGACGAGGGAAGGGAGCGGTTGAGGTTTGCAGAAATGTCAACACTTCAATCAAGCATACTTGTCTGATTTATGCCTGGAAATTATTTGCTTTTCCCTTTATTTTTTGGGGGGCAAGTTTTCCTGCGCCTGTCTGAGTGGTGTCTGCATACAAACTTGACTCTGACTAGAATATAAGGCTGATGAGATAATTTTAGAAAGTAAGCAGCAGTCACAAGCAGATGGATTTTAGTTAGTAATATGTAATTATAATCTAGTAGGTATTTTGCTTCACATATTTTTATTGCTTCGCAAACTTTCAGAGGAAACAACCACAAAATAATAGTATGCACTAAACCAGTAAAGAATACATTGGCCGGACAACAGTACAATGTTTTTGGCACCAGTTGTGATAACCACACATCTTTTGATCTTCTGACTATAAAGGAAGGAATCTCTGTCTGTATGTATGCATGTCCTTATCTGGACAACCGTTTATCTGATCTACTTCACAGTTGGCGGGTGTATTCCTGGGAACCCAAGGACGTGCAGCATCGAATTTGGTGCAATTTAGACACCTGACACGTGTAATATTAATAAACTTGCAATAAACAGCGAACAGAAGGGGGCAGGGCTTCCCGTGGGAAACAGCAAGCCAGCGGGGGTTAGGGCTTCCGTGAAAGCAACAGTGATGGGAGGTTTTAGTCTTTTTACTGACTCGAGTTTGAATGAGTCACTCACTAAAGAGAGTGGGGTTTTTGAGTCACTCGAGTCCCAAAATCAGTCACCCAAAGCTAGGGGAATCACCACCGGCCCCAGTGCATGCACACCAGAGACTTCCATCGTGGCCACTGATCTCCACTCTGCTGACCACTGCACAATCCGCTGTGCATCCCCGCTCCCCCTTTCACCAACAAAACCAATAATAACAGTGTGTTTTTATTGTATATGAAATTACTGGAATTGAATGAAACAGAATAAAACACTGTGCGTAATGGAGACCACACCTTTACCCCCCTGCGCGCCAACGGTATGCCACTGGGGCAGTAAAATTGTCCTTATTTTCAAATCAGATGTTGACAGGTATGAGTCAGTCAGTCCCACAGATCTATGATCAGAATGACATCCATAGCAACACAGTCTGCTAATCAGAAATTACACACTGTTGAATATCATGATTGTTCAAAATCAGAATCGAGTAGTAGTAAACTCCTAAAATGGGAAAGATTTTAATTCATGGATGGTTACGGACCATCTCAGTGGCATGAAACATGTGGGTTAGTGAGTGATTTTGTGCTGCCCTCGTCAGACCTTGCACTTAGAACAGGAAGCAGGCTGGGAGAGCGAGAACTGGATTGGGTTGCGAATCACTTACTAAGCTGCTTTCACACATGCACTGCAACCCGGAAATTACCCAGAGGAGCTGTATGTGTGAACGCAAATTGCCGAGTCTGGACCGGACATTTAACAGACTTTACCCAGCCAGCACTCTAGCACAAAGTCTGCATAATGTACGATTGAGCGGTATGTGTGAACAGAGCAGGTGATTGTCCGGAGGATTCACAGCGAGCAAGTGGGGTCGTCAGGTGTTGATGACCAGTTGCGCCAGTTGCTTACCTCTGATCTTTGTGCACGGAACGTAGCTGCTTTTCGTATGCCTTTCTGCTTTCCTTTATATTCCTTTCCACTCTTTTGTTTATATTGCAGATACGTCCAACTACATGGAGCATCAAAGCAAAAAGTCACACAATTATTGAAAAGTCGGTAGCCTAGTCCAGCATCTTGGGTGTTCTGTAAAACTTTGCAACGTTATTGCATCACATCCTGCAATCTGCAGTCTCTACCCAGGCTCCACCCCTCACCTAAACCAAATGCAGTATTTCCAGTAGGTGTAAACGCATCTGACACAGACAATCTCTGGTTGTGTGCTACATGTGTGACAGGGCAACTACGGACAATGTCCGGTGACAATGTGAGTGATTCCTGCAGCCTGCGTCAGACCAATCAGCTCAGGGCAGGGCGCAGGCTCCGGACTGAGCGAGTACTGAGTTGAAATATGTGCCAAAGTGGTGTCTTTTCTCAGAGGGCTAGGTTAATACGGTAAATATTGTGATACATAACCCCAAATACAGTTAATGTAAGAGTTGCACTATAGTGTAAGTGGCACGTTGTCTAGCTTGTAACAGGTAGAAGAAGTGAGTCAGTGAACAAGTTAGTGGAGACGAGACTTCTTCACTCCTGAGTCAGTCAAAAGAGTTGTTTGTTTTGAACCTGTTTTTTGAACAATTTCTTCAAACTCGCAAATCACTCGAAAGCAATCGGCCTATTCCCAACAGCGGACAGGCAACAAGTGTAATATTTATAAACTTTGAATAAACAAGCAAAAAGCAAGTTTATGTAAAAGTGTGACTTAAATGTGTTTTTCCCATGAGAATGAGTGTATTTCCCTGCTGTTTTTCACAAACAGGCATATATTGAATGGGCACTGCACTATTTTTTTTTTATTTGAGGTGCTGACTCCGTACTCAAAAAGATTTTTATAGTTTTACATTGGTAATACGAATAATCAATAATATCAGTATGAACTTCTACATGTTCCCAGTATATCGATACATCCCAAGTTATCATGTAATGTATTTTTCTTATTTTTAGCCTGTTTTATATTGGAATGTGATCTGTCTTACATGTGGTGATTGTTATTGCATTATTGGTATTGCCAGTGTGTGACAACACTGGAACACAATTTCCCCTGGGGGACAATAAAGATTCTAATTAATCTGTCAATATCCGAAGCAATCACAGACCACTGTTGAACACAATAAAACTGTGAGTGAAAGGTCATCTATGAGATACTTAAAACATCCAACACCCCACCCCACCCCACCCCAGGCACTGGACACAGAACAACATACCGACACGCCTACACACAACAACAACCTGTGCAAGAGCTGTGCAATGTCATATATATTATAAAAAACGATGCTATCTAGCAATTAGCTGTTTCCATAAGGCTCTGCACATTATTCAGCACAGAACTAAACAACTATATTAATATTTATTGTCAGTCAATACTTCGCACTGCCCCTACACAGACTCGATCGTAATTTATCTTTACATGGTGCATTAGGATACATTTTGCCTGTATTGTATGTGTTCAACTGTTAAAGCATGTTTTATGCTATTCTCCTGCCTGAACTATAACGCGCCGACCCTTCCCGAGACAAGACTCCTCGGAGGTGAAAATGTCCTCGGCCCAATAAACAGATGCTGAAAACAGTTAGCTAGCGCCACAAGCCAGCTGTTGCTTGTAGCTTCACTGTCTGAATAAAATGGCAATATGGCAACGGAAGGCGCAGGGGAATGTGATCTGCAATAGAATATAGTATTCTATAATAATATTTACCGTGCCTTAAACTGAAACGTACTTGACGCCAATAGCATAGTTTTGAGTTAAAAAAAAAAAAAAAAAAAGTGTTTCGGATCCGGGGACAAGGGGAGCTCTGAGCAGCTCGGCTTCGAACCCTAACCCTCACCTGAGCTAGCTCACGGCTCTGTAGCAAGCTAACGCCGCCCTGGGGGGGAGGGGGGAACCGGGGGGACCGGGGGGACCGAACGGGCATCTGCGTCACCCGCCGCCGCTGGGAACGCGCCACTCCCCCGCGGGGAGCCAAACGGCGCCGGGACGCGGGGAGGGTGGCGGCGGACTCACCTCGGAAAGGGACACCGCGGTGGAGAAGCGAACCGTGCTCGTAGCGGCGGCACCGTGGGCGGAAACACGCTGCTCGGTGTGGCGCGGCAAAACAGTGGGCGCGCGTTGATGACGTCACCCACCGCTGGCCATGTCAGAATGAATGGAGGGACGCGTCTCCTGCGCTGCGATTCCCATTTATGTATATTGAAGAAATCTGTGTATATATATATTCTTTTCCCGATTAATTAATGTGAAATAATTAACTTTTTAGCAATTTCTCCATGTATATGTATATGTATACATGTGTATATGTTTATGTAGATGTATATCTATTATCTATTTTGTATATAAAGATATATATATATACATATATAAGGATAAAGATTAAGATACTTTATTAATCCCCAAAGATAAATTCCAGTGTTGCAGCAGCAATGACATACATGACGAAACACACATAAATTACAAAAACACGTTGTTTTTTAATCAATTACTATATACTGTATATATATATATATATATATATATACATATATATACATATATATATATACACATACAGTATATACAGATACACATATATACATGTGTATGTGTATATACATATGCATATAAAATAACTACTGTAAAATGTTATTATTGTATGTGTGTATATATACACATAAATACGAGTGTGTGTGTGTGTGTGTGTGTGTGTGTGTGTGTGTGTGTGTGTGTGTGTGCGTGCGTGTGCGTGTGCGTGTGTGTGTGTGTGTGTGCGAGCAATTGTCAAATCCCTCTACTTGTTATTACTTGTACTTGTAACTTGGCCGTTGATATTTTAGTAGCCAGGACTTCTACTCTGCGGGGTGAGTGAGATAAGTGAATGGCGATTGCGGCGCAGCTCCCTCCCTGCCGCCTGCGCCAGCACCTCGTGTCGATTACGACACTTGTATTTTCCGAGCTTATAGGGCTTCTTGTGCGTAATCACCGGGTGTCATGACATTACACTGCATATATGTATGATCGTTTGTCTATGTATGTGCGCAAATAATCTCTCAAACTTGAACTTGAACTTGAAAAACGGCCACAATCTATTGCATATCTATTATGTCGTCATTATTTTGTCTGAACACATCAGAGAGAGTGTGCGTGTGTGCGCTTGTGTGGGGAGGGAGGGAGTGGCCTCCATCTGCTCTTTCGCACTTTTCCAGTTTCCACTCTTAGAAAGTCACTGAAGCTATTGGAGACCGGCAGGTACAGCGAGAAGCGCCACGCGGACTCATGGACCACACGGAGCTCTTCCTCGTCTGTCTGGGCTCTGGAGTTGTTGTCTATTATGGAGTGAGGCTGTTGCTTTTTACCAGGATGCTTTTCCCAAAATTTTGGTTCCCAGTTTCCAAATCGTTCTTCTCATCCATGGGAGAGTGGGCAGGTGAGTTTGTCTGCGCTTGTCTGCGATTACTCGCGGTGTGCGTGTGGGAGGGAGGGGTGGCGCTGTACTGACTCAGTACGCTGTACGGGCACAGTTTGGGGCCGGCGGGCTCAGCGGTTCCGGAGGCATGACCCGGGACCTGCGCCGGCTTTGACCGGGTTCCCGTGGCCCGGCCCCGGTGTCGAGCCCCCCCCCCCCCCCAGACTCGGGGCGAGCGGTGGCCCAGTCCTTCCCGGGATCCGTGCAGCTTGGGGGGGGGGAATTGTATTTAAGTCAATTTCTTAGGCCGTAGCCAACTATGACGTCACAGCTCCGGACCTCGGTAATTATTTCCTTAAAAAATAAAAATAAAATGTTTATTTGTACATTTATTGATTGGTTTGTTTGTTTGTTTCTATATAAAAGTAAAATCTTAAAAAATATATACCTACTGATTGAATTACGTGTTTTTATGTATGAAAAATACACAAATAGATCTGTTTATTTGTATGGGCAGCGGTCTCTCTGTATGCGAACCCAGACAGGCACAACCGTCCGGGTGGTGTCTGCAGCCTGTTTTCTGACTGCTTCTCTTCTTGTGTATTGTTTGTTTGTTTGTGTGTCGCTGTTAAACTGTTCTTTCCACATCAGCGCCGCGCCGCGTCCCGAGCGTCCTCCGCTCTGCGCCCCCGGCTGCGGAGCGGCACACTTCCCATGCTGGGGGGGGGGGCCGCGGAGCTCTGTGGAGGCTTGAGCAGACGCCCTCCCCATTGGCCAATGAAGTATCACTGGAAGCTCTCCGTCAGATGTTTACCACGGGAGTTATCACCCGGGGGGGGTTCTCAACGTTGGGCCCGAGGTCCCACTAAGGGTCCTTCGAGAGGCTCCAGGGGGTCCCCAGCAAAGTTGATGGTTCAACTTCAACATTATTTCACCTTACTAAGACGTAACCCCATTAGAAAATATACAATAGTGTCTATTCTGTTCGGTTTCACTGTTCTCTCCCTCTAGTATAGACCGACGGTGGTTTGGACGCAATAATATCTAATGATAAATATCCAATTTAAATGCGTCTCGAATTCAGGGTCCGTGATGTGACAACGGTTGAGGTTTGTACCTGTCTACAATAAACTTTTGTGCCGATAGTATGCAGTGCAGAATGAGGCTACACGATTCGAACATTTATCTTAAACCTAAAAAAGGGCACATGTCAAATGTAAATAAGTTAAATTTCATTAGCGAGGGAGAGTTTTTGTGAAAAAACGAATACTAAAAAAATGTATAATCAGAAGCATACCTATATACATCACTTTACAGGAGGTCCACCAATACACAAAGTTGTCGCTCGACTCCTTCCTCCGGCATCCATCCCTCCCACACCAGAATCGGTGAGGTCAGAATTAGGCACGCTTGGCCATCCTCTCAATCAATTCAACGCTTATCCTCCTGAGACACCTTTCTGTGAGGCGCCCCTGAGACAGCTAGCTGTGCATACCAGGCAGCCTACTGACCCAAACCAGAGCAGACAGAAGAGTAAACAATGCCTAAAGGTGCTGACTCTGCAGGGATTGCACTGTTGATCTACAGGAGAATAAATATTTGAAAACAGTACAGAATGCCGTAGAATCTACAACCCTATGTAATGGAGTGTCAACCAGTAAGGCTCTACGGCGCCTTACTGGTTGACGCTCCATTATATTTTGAATTGTCACCTGGTGCCTGAAATTTTGTGTTTTCGTTTACATGAATAAGGACACACAAATCAATGCAGAAAAGGCACAAACAGAGTTCTAAAAAATGCCTTTTTATGGACCAAGTAATGGGTTAACAACAATAGTTGTTCTGCAGCAATGGAAGTCAATTAAGCCTTGAAAGTTGATAGGAGGCAGGTGTCCCAACCTTTTGTTATTTACTTACAAACAAACCCTCTGTTGGTCTGTACAAAAGCAGTCTTGCAACAGACTTTGCCCTTACACACATTTTGCTGGATCCAGAGTTGGCGACTTCCACGGTGACCGGCACCCTGAACCAAAAGGGCTGGCGCTGCAAAATGCCCACAACATTTTAACTCTTAGGAAATACCCTCTGGTCTACCCCTGGTGGGTCAGTGGTTCATCCCGCAGCAAGCCGATGACCCCCAAACACACCCCGGGGCAATGTCAGAACTACCTTAGAAGAAAAGAACAAGACGGGAGACATCAAATCATGGAATGGCCAGCACAGTCTCCAGGCTAAAACCCCATGGAGCTGGTTTGGGATGAACCGGAGAGAAGGGTGAAAGCAGAGCAACCGACAAGTGCAACACATTTTGGAAGAACTTCTGCAACAGCGTTGGGAGGAACTTTCCCAACGATATTTGATTTCAGTTGTTGAAAGAATGCCACGACTGTGTTCGGCTGTGATATCTGCAAAAGGTGGCAGCTGTGATGAGCCAAAAAATCGTATCCAATTTTGTCAAAACAATTCCGTGATTTGTTTTTTATCTCCAATTGTTTACTTGTTCTATGCTTTTAACTTCAAACTACATTGAGACATTAAACTGCGTACATTTCAATTTAAAAAAAAGCTGTTAAAATGGAGGCATTCTAAAAGGTCTGATATACAGTATATATATAAAGTTTTATAGAAAGTTATATAAACGTCTCATAATATTCAGTCATAACATTTTTTTTTCCATATACCGTCCAATGCCTGACGTTAAGACGTCACAATATTCAGACTACATTAATTTGATCAGACGGGACATTTCTGAAATATATAGTAATATACTATGAGTGTATACTATGTATGTATACTTTGTATACTATGGCTATATTTATGGGTCTTAAGGATTTTTCACTTTTAATGTTACTTACAAATGTTTTGCACTTGTAGGTTGCTCTGCCTTCACCCTTCTGCCTGTACAAATCACAATGTTCATTGAAGACAGTTTGTCTTTACACATATTTACTCCAAAAGACAAAATGTACTCGTCGGGTCCTGATTATGGGCCAGTGAACTCCCACAAACACTTGTGGATTAAGTGCCTCCCATGGGCTTTGTCGCAAGGGATTTAATCAGTGGTAGGGAGGATGCAATATCCCCCCACTCACAATCAAGATTGAATTTGCTGACCCGCCCGGCAGTCTCCAGGACACGGCAGAGGAGTGGTTCGCTGTTTATCGCGTCGAGCAGGAATCGGAGCAAACAATTACTTAAATCCTCGTCCTTTTGCCCCCTGAAAATACTCTGGGAAGTCTCATCGTCTTTTGGAAACCTTGGAGGAGCGTTGTCCAGACTCCCACAGCGTTAAATGTGTGGCGCTCCGTTGCCTCATAAGCAAAACAAAAACAAAGCCGTGGCCAATCTTTCCTTTATTTCCTAAACGCCGCATTCATTCCATTCCAGCGGCAAAAAAAACAAACAAAAACACAGTAATTGGAACAGTACGTTCTGAGGTGAATAAACCCTCTCCTTTCACGTTCATTTGAAATAGGCCACATCCAAACAAGTTTGTTTCCCTTCGAGAGGGGTCTCTAATTATCAGGAGTCCTGGGAAGGTGAATTGTCAGGCTTATGTGTTGAATGAGGCTTAAGAGGTTGGAAACAGAATGTTCTTGCATGGTCTGCGCGTGTGTGTGTGTGTGTGCGCACTCGTGTGTGTGTGTGTGTGTGTGTGTGTGTGTGTGTGTGTGAGAGCAATTGTCAAATTCCTCTACTTGTTAATACTTGTTTTATTCTGGAATATCTGGTGTTGCTATGTAATGCCGCCCAGCTGGCACCCGTTTTTAGGCTTTTTTAAAGGGTAACTCTCTTTTGAGTCGCCCTTCAATGTTTAGTCCTTTTTCAGGTTACGATTTATTTGGTTATTTTTCTTGTCCAACTGAGAGCTTTGGGCTTTGAGCTTTGGGCTTTTTTGAGGGTATCAATTCTTTCTGCTGAATTAATTCAACAGATCATAATCACTTTGAGACAGAAATTGTGTTTCGGGGCTTTATTAAAAGTGTTGACTTCATGAAATATGTGAAATTGTAGTTGTTGCCTTACCACTGAGCAATTTAATAAACTACTGCAATTTTATCAACAGGTTATTCAACTAATTACGTCCCTCGTTTTTGTCGCATGAATATGCACTGTGGCTTTTGTCTTATCAAAGGGAAAATCCCCCCTGGCTCTCTGTGTCTTGCCCACTGGTTAAAATAAGTGCACAGTCACCTCCAGAGAGCTGTTTAGTGAGTAATATAAAATATATATTTAATTACAGCCTCAGTACAGAGATCAGTGTAGCATGTGGGGTGCCACAGGGCTTAGTCCTCCGCCCTCTTGTATTCAATATTTACATATTACCACCAATAACGCAGATGATGCTCAACCCTATATGTCTCTTTCCTCAATTGCCACTTGGTCATTATACGATGAAATGACTTTCCCATTTTTGCTCAATCTAGAAAGAAAAAAGACTTTGAAAATTTGAGCTTGTCTTGATTCCATGGCTCTGATAAATAAACTACCAAGCCAGGGATCTTGGTGTTATTGTGTATTCAGATTTTAATTTGGACAACCGCCTCGGCTTTTTTCTCTTCCTACAATAAAGCATCTTATTTTATGCATTGGTCCAAATACCAATACAAAAATCTGGACTGTGAGTAAGCAAGCAGTGTCAGATTTCCAGACCAGGACTCTGGGTTTTACTGGCCCAGTATCTCAGACATACGTAGGATTAAACCAGTCCCAGCAAAACTCTTATGTGGGGCCATACAGAACTTAAATTTTACCCTGAGTGTGGATGTCTATCAGCATCTGATGACAGAATAGTAAGCAGGTCTCTGTGATGGCTCCCATTCTGCCAGAGGTGATGAGGAGGAGTGGAAGGGCTGCTGGATGGGAGGGAAACCAACCGAGACACAGGTTGTTTCTGTGTGTTCTGCATCCGACCAGTTTGTTTATCAAGAGCCCAAGGAAGTTTAAGAACAAAGTGTCAGAAGCACAGACATGTTAACACGAGTGGATTTATCAAAGAGGAACGATGAGGTAATAGACTGTGGGGCGGTTTCACAGAGAGGGTTTCATCGAAATCAGGACTAAAGTAATACTACTTACATTTACATTTACATTTAGTCATTTAGCAGATGCTTTTATCCAAAGCGACTTACAAGGGAAAATAACATACAAAGCTACATTGCGACAGAGATTCAAGATTCAAGATTCAAGATTTTTATTTGTCACATACATATACATACTTCCATACATATATGCAGTGAAATGTAATGCAACGCACCCGGTGATAGCACACAAGAAGTCCTAGGAAAAAAGTACTAAAATAAAATAAAATAAAATAAAAAGTAGAAAATTCCTTTCTAATAGACCGACTAACTGACTCCTAAAACGTAATACAGTAAGTGGAATACTTATAGAATAAGATAAAAAATATATAGAATAAAATACAATAAAAAATCAATTGAAATAAAATGGAATAGGTTGAAGGAATATGGCTATGTATATACAGATATGTGCATTTAAAGTGGCATGTGAATTAAAGTGGCATGTGAATGTGAATAGTGTGAGGTAGTGTTTGGGATAATACAGCACAGTATACAACAGTACGGCGCAGCAATACGGCATCACGAACAACCCTGAACAGTGATACAGTATGCGGTACAGTATGCTACATACAGTACAGTAGGTAGTGGAGCCTAGTGCATGGCTCAGTTAGGACCCCTGGTGAGGTCAGCATTGACAGTTCTGATGGCTTGAGGGAAGAAACTCCGTCTCAGTCTCTCTGTTCTCGCTGCGTGACTGCGGAGGCGCTTGCCTGACCGCAGCAGCTGAAACAGTCCGTTGTTGGGGTGATGAGGATCCTTCATGATCCTACGGGCTCTGCTACTACACCTCCTGGTGTATAACTCCTGCAAGGGGGGGAGGGTAGTTCCAGTGGTACGTTCAGCTGAACGCACCACCCTCTGCAGGGCCCGCCTGTCCTGGGCAGTACAGTTCCCAAACCAGGCAGTGATGTTGCCTGTCAGGATGCTCTCCACTGCTCCAGAGTAGAAGGACTTGAGGATCCTCACCGAGACCCGGAATTTCCTCAGCTGCCTGAGGTGGTAGAGACGCTGCCTCGCCTTTCTCACCAGAGTGTCTGTGTGAACAGTCCATGTTAAGTCCTCTGTGATGTGGACTCCCAGATATCTGAAGCTGCTCACCCTATCGACAGAAGTCCCATTAATCCACAACGGCGCGTGCGTCCTCGATTGTGATCCACGCCTAAAGTCCACAATCAGCTCCTTGGTTTTGCTGACGTTCAGGTGGAGGCTGTTGTCCTGGCACCAGAGTGACAGGTCAGCCACCTCCTCGCGGTAGGCCTTCTCATCGCAGTCGGTGATCAGGCCCACGACCACGGTGTCGTCAGCAAACTTGATGATGGTGTTGGAGCTGGACCTGGCCACACAGTCATGTGTGTACAGGGAGTACAGTAGGGGGCTGAGGACGCAGCCCTGGGGGGATCCTGTATTCAGGGTGAGGGAGCTTGACATGTACTTCCCCACCTTGACCACCTGGGGGCGGCCTGTGAGGAAGTCCAGGATCCAGGTGCACAGCGGAGCATTCAATCCTAGCTCCAACAACTTGACAGCCAGTCTGGTGGGGACTATGGTGTTGAAAGCTGAACTATAATCAATGAACAGCATTCTCACATAGGCCCCCTTCTGGCCATCCAGGTGCGTGAGCGTGGTGTGCAGTACCTGAGAGACCGCGTCATCCGTGGATCTGTTCTGCCGGTACGCGAACTGCAACGGGTCCAAGGTGCGGGGGAGGGAGGCGCAGATGTAATCCTTAATCAGCCTCTCGAAACACTTCATGACCACCGAGGTGAGGGCCACCGGACGGTAGTCATTCAGGCAGGTTGGAGAGGCGATCTTCGGGACAGGAACGACGGTGGACCTCTTGAAGCAGGATGGGACCACTGATTCAGCCAGGGAGATGTTGAATATTGTGGTGAACACCGGAGCTAGCTGGTTAGCACAGGTCTTCAGTACTCGTCCAGATATGCCGTCTGGACCCGCAGCTTTCCTGGTGTTCACCCGCATCAAAGCCCTTGTTGTTGGCGTTACACCAGCGGTTGTTTACCATTAGGCAGACGCCTCCACCTTTGGATTTCCCCGACTCTGCCGTTCTGTCGCCGCGGAACACGGAGAAGGCCTCGGCTGGACGTATGGCTTCATCCGGCACCAGTGGGTTCAGCCATGTTTCCGTCAGGCAGAGGACGCAACAGTTCCTCGTGTCACGCTGGAATTGAATCCTCGCTCGAAGTTCATCCATCTTGTTCTCCAGGGACTGGACGTTGGCAAGAAGGATGCTTGGCAGAGGTGGACGGTAAGGTTGCGTCCTCATTCTGACCCGAATGCCGCCTCGTTTACCTCGGTGCTTCCTCCGTGGGCCGGCTCGTGGAACAGCGACTCCATTTTTGTTGTTGTTGCGAGTGTTCCCGCGTAGGATTTCCGCCGGCCACTCTGCTCCCACGGATAAAAAGTCCCAAAGTTGTTCGTTTAGGGAAATTTTTATATCCATGAGTGCATCGCGGCCGTATGAGTTAATTGTTGATGTTTTTCTGGCGAACATTGTGATAGAAAAAGGAAAAAAATACTAAAGAGTAAGAAAGAAACCGGAGCGCCGGCGCAGGCGACCGCTAGGGGCGGCGCCACTATCGCCTCCATGAGATTAGTGTAACAACAACATTAGTGTAACAATAAATACTGCAAGGTGGTGCTAAGTAATTTTAGGTTAGGACAGGAGGTACTCACTGAAGAGCTGGGTCTTCAAGTGCTTCTTAAAGACAGAGAGGGAGGTCCCTGCTCTGGTCATTTTTGGCAGCTCGTTCCACCAACGTGGAACTACAAATGAGAATAGCCTGGATTGCCGTGGCTGTACGGCCGGCAGAGCCAGGCGACGCTCATTTGACGAGCGCAGCATCCGGGGGGCAACATGTGCTCTTACAAGAGCATTTAAGTAGGCGGGAGCATTCCCAGCAATCACTCTGTAGGCCAGCATAAGAGACTTGAACTTGGTGCGGGCGGCTACAGGTAACCAGTGGAGCTCGATGAGCAGCGGAGTGACATGTGCCCTCTTTGGCTGCTTGAACACCAGTCGCGCCGCCGCATTCTGTATCATCTATAGTGGCTTCACCGCACAGGCCGGCAAGCCTGTTAAGAGGGCGTTGCAGTAGTCGAGACGGGACATCACCAAGGTTTGTACCAGCAGTTGAGTGGCATATTGGGTCAGGTACGGCCTAACTTTTCGGATGTTGAGTAGTGCGAAGCGGCAGGACCGGGAGACGGCGGCAACATGGTCCGAGAATGTCAGTTGGTCATCAATAATGACACCAAGATTCCTTGCAGCCTTGGTAGGAACAAGAGATAGAGAGTCGATTTAAATATCAATGTTGTGATAAATACCTTGTTTGGGCGGGAAGACCAGCAGTTCCGTTTTCGCCAGATTTAGTTGAAGATGATAATCCTTCATCCATGTGGATATGTCAGCGAGACAATCCGAGATCCGCGTCGAGATAGTAGGGTCGTCGGGCGGAAAGGACAGATAGAGTTGAGTATCATCCGCATAGCAGTGATATGAAAAGCCATGTGAGCCGATGATCGGGCCCAGTGAGGTGGTGTATATGGCAAAGAGGAGGGGTCCTAGCACCGAGCCTTGGGGCACCCCTGTGGTGAGGTTGTGAGGCACAGACAGCTGGCCTCGCCATGTCACACTGAACGAGCGCCCAGTGAGGTAAGAATCGAACCAGGAAAGTGCACTGCCCGTTATGCCCATGCTTGAGAGTATGGACAGGAGTATGCTGTGATGGACACTGTCAAAAGCAGCTGATAAGTCTAGCAGAATGAGGACTGAGGATTTGGCAGCAGCTCTAGCAGTTTTTAAGGCCTCTGTCACAGACAACAGGGCTGTTTCAGTGGAGTGACCACTTTTGAAGCCAGATTGAAGTGTATCAAGAAGGTTGTTTCTTGACAGGTACTCTGTAACCTGTCTAGAGACCGCCCTCTCTAAGGTTTTGGAAAGGAATGGGAGGAGAGAGACCGGCCGATAGTTTTCTACTTGATTGGGATCGAGTGAGGGTTTTTTGAGCAGTGGTGCGACCCGAGCCGCTTTGAAAGCGGAAGGGAAAGTGCCGAAAGTTAGGGAAGAATCAATCATATGTGTGATTGCCGGTAAATGGTTCCAGAATTGAAGAAATGCCAGACATGCCTTTCTGAGACGTTGCTAAACTTCAGATGAATTAGTTCTAGACTAGGAAGACTGAGACCAACGTCATTAAGGACTAGTCAGCTCCTTCTCTATGGTCTTGGTGCTGGTTTTAGGCCCACATCCATTGATCCAACGATAAACCCTCCTCTGGCAAGGTTGAATTTAAGATTCACTTAGACCTAGATTCGCTCAAACCTTCCTTCTGGAAATCGGATTTTTTTGAAGCCGAGACTAGAGCACGTCTGATACTATTTCAAACCGTGACTGAGCTATTAGTCCGTTAGTCCGGATTAAACGGGTGATTTGGTCTTCAGATGGGGCCTGATATGTGTCCGCGAAACCGCCCGAATGTGTAATAGAACTTTGAATGACAGCCCTTCTAATGGAAGGAACCACGAGCACAGCAACCTTCAGGAACTTTTGTATTCGTTTGAAAACACTTGTTTCCTCCTGCCTCTCATCTGCCTTTCTGTTTTTAGTGGTGACTGGTGGATCAGAAGGGATAGGCAGAGCCTATGCTTTTGAAGTGAGTAAAATGTTATGTTCCCCATTGTTTTTTTTTTTGTAATAGCTGCTCTAAACAAATAAACATGATTTTCACATTAGGCCCCTGAAATATGATCCTTCCAGACAGTTTTATGAGATCCATTTCAAGACATTACTTTGACATGACTTTTTGTCATCAAATTGGAAATAACAGCGTAACAAGTGACGGGAAACGTTGACAATCACAGGATAGGGTGGACGTTTCCATGCGGTCATGTCAAACTTTCAAATATTTTCACACCTGATGAAGTGTAATACCCATCGGTCTTGCACTTACTTGAAGCTACTTTACTTTTGTCTGGTAATAGACTCTATTCTCCCAACTTCACGTGTTGTTTCTGACTCTGTCTGCAGCTTGCTGGTCAGGGGATGAATGTGGTGATCATCAGTCGAACCAAGGAGAAACTGGACCAAGCAGCCAAGGCCATAGGTCGGACACCCAGATATACCATTATGCCAAAATTGCAATATCACCATGACATCTCATCTTCCACATCGTTCTTTTTGCATTTAAAATATGTCTCATGTACTGTAATGTGTCGCTCTCAAACAGTTGAAACAACTGGGCAGAAGGTGAAAGTGATAGTAGCAGACCTCACAAACGACATGTCTGGTGAAATTGAGGAAAACCTTCAAGGCTTGGATATTGGGGTTTTAGGTGGGACATTTTTTGTCAGTTTTTACTCAAACAAAAATGGATCTATTTGCACAATTTAAAATTCAGGCTAGAGGACATTGGTATTCAGTGCATAACATTGTCTAGCTCCTCAGAGTCCTCCTTTGCTTCTATTCCAGTCAATAATGTCGGCATTCTCCCCACCTTCATCCCTGGAAAATTCCTGGAGACAGACGACCTGGAGCAGGTGAGACACGCCTTGCCTCGATCTACACCCTTCTTAGATACCGATGATATTTTGGCTGCTTTCATTTCCACATATTCCATTGGCAGGTAAAATTGGAGAGTATGTCGTGCAGCCCTCCCCCCATTGTCGCTGCCTTGTGGTTATTTAAAAAGTAACTCCAACTTCCAAATAAAATCCCTCGCTCCCAAGGCAATTTGTGCTTTTCATTCTTTAATGTTCTTTGTGTTCACTCTTAGACACTCTTGCTCCGGCTGAAGCCATATTTCCTGCTTGCCCAGCTCAACTGCTTCAACTTGCTGTACAAATACCCAATGCTGCCAAAGCAGCTACACAAACACAATACCAACTAAGTTTTTAAATAAAAGCAAATTATGTGACCCACATATTTTTAAAGCTATGACTTGTTAATGACAACGGTGTGGCAAACAGTCTTCCTGAGATAATCACCTTCAAAGTTTTGCCCAGACTTACTTTATTCAGCCAGCTCCCAGAATGCAAATGGGGTTGGCGGACAAACAGATAATGCTAAATGGGCAAATCCTGAATAGCGTTGAACAGCGTCAACAACACACTATTTTTGTTTTTAAAAAAGCTTTTATTTAACAGTTATAACATACATGTTTTATAAAAGTGGAATTATTTTGGAGTTTAAAAGTAGGGACACAAAATGTAGAGTCTATCAATAATATGAGTCTCGGAAAATCTGAAATCTAAAATCAGAAAATCTGCACCAACCTCAACGGATTCATCACATTATCAACTTCTTCCAACAACGGGCGTATCATTCGTCTCCTCCGGTGGCTCTTGAAATTTTCAGTTTCATCGTCACATTCAGGTTGAAATCTGCGGTTTGAAATGTTCTCCAAGTCCGGAGTAATATCAGATTCAGCAGTGCTGTCGTTCTCTGTGCCGCTGTCAGAGAACTGACTATCGTCGCGGAAAATGAAGTCCAGTACGCGCTGCTTAAACTGACGTGGATCTATTGCACTGGTCAGATTAAGGTCCGCAAAATGATTTAGATCTTCCTCCACCCGCTTCTCGTAATCAATAACAACACAGAGTTTTCACAGACAAGTGAAAGCGGATCCTCGTCTTGTTTACAGAAGTGACATCAGTGACACGCCCCCTCCACAACGATGTCTCCGTGTGTGTGTAAAAGTACGTAGTACGATTTAGAGATTGAACTCTATCAAAACGGTTTCACATTGTGACTTCACATCACATGGAATATGGATGAATGATCTTCACCTGGACGGTCGCTTTAAAGGAAACAACCGATCGGCGTTGTTCAGCGCTATTCAGCGTCTGGGTGTGTGAACTGCGTTTCCCCATGTCATCTAATGGGAATATTTAACTCCACGGTTTAAAATGTTTCTACTATTTATAAATCAAACTCGGTTCTGCTGTGGTGGGTATTGCTTGTCTTTTGATAATTGATAAGAATAACAAAACTGCTCCAGAACACAAAATATACGTTTCTTTAGAATGTATTTCATGCAGTAAGTGTAGGGTAGCGCCAGCTTACTCACTCATTTGATTAAATAGAAAACAATTCAAGATTCAAGATTCAAGATTTTTATTTGTCACATACATATACATACTTCCATACATATATGCAGTGAAATGTAATGCAACGCACCCGGTGATAGCACACAATATGTCCTAGGAAAAAATTAAAAATTAAATAAAATAAAAAGTAGAAAATTCCTTTCTAATAGACCGACTAACTGACTCCTAAAACGTAATACAGTAAGTGGAATACTTATAGAATAAGATAAAAAATATATAGAATAAAATACAATAAAAAATCAATTGAAATAAAATGGAATAGGTTGAAGGAATATGGCTATGTATATACAGATATGTGCATTTAAAGTGGCATGTGAATTAAAGTGGCATGTGAATGTGAATAGTGTGAGGTAGTGTTTGGGATAATACAGCACAGTATACAACAGTACGGCGCAGCAATACGGCATCACGAACAACCCTGAACAGTGATACAGTATGCGGTACAGTATGCTACATACAGTACAGTAGGTAGTGGAGCCTAGTGCATAAGTCATCGCTTACAGTGACAGAGCCTACTTTATCATTTCAGAAAATTACAAAAGTGATTAACTGCAATGTGAAAACTATGGTCAAGGTAAGAATTGTCCATTTGTTTTTCTAAATTAAGTTGTGGGCTGCTATTTGTCCTAAATGTGAAATTCTGTGTTTACTTCAGATGTGCAAAGTTGTTCTACCCGGAATGCAGACCAGGTTTGCAATATTTCGTTCATTCCGTATTAATCCAGAGGTTTTTAATGCGGGTACTCGTGATTTAACGACCTACCTGTTGAAAGACCGTTTGGACCGGCGCTCCAACCAGTCTGTATTGTACGCTGTGTACAATACCGCAGCGTCTTAGGGATAAGGATCTCATCGCTCATCACCCTTTATATACACTATATATACACTACATACGCTATATATACTATATAAACTATATATACTTTACTATACTATATATACACTATATACATCTCATCGCATCACCGTTCTCCATCTTAGTGTCGTTCCCACGGTCTGTCAGTGATCACTACACTAGCGTTCACAATCGCCATGCCCCCTTACCGTGAATAATATACACTGTATAGACTACAGTATATATACTATATACACAGTTTCTATTGTTGCTGTTGTTTCTGCTGTTTTTTCAGTTGTTTCAGTTGTTGCTGCTGTTGTTTTTGCTGCTGTTTCTGTTGTTACTGCTGTCGGTTGTTGTTGCTGTTGCTGTTGTTGCTGCTGTTTCTGTTGTTGCTGCTGCTGTTGTTGCTTTTGTTGTTGTTTCTGTTGTTTCTGCTATAGTTGCTGCTGCTGTTGATGTTGTTGTTGCTGCTGTTGTAGTTGTAGTTGTTGCTGCTGTTGTTGTTGCTGCTGCTGCTTTTGTTGTTGCTGTTGATTCAGGGGCATTCTTTTGAAATGACCAGCTGACAATAATGTTCTTTCTTTGATTGTATTTTTTTGTAAAGCGCATTGTGTTGCCTGGCATGAAATGCGCTTAATAAATAAACTGTGACTTGACTTGACACTGTATATACTATATACACTATATACATCTTATTGCATCACCATTCTCAGTCTCAGTTTAGTTTCCGCAGTCTGTCAGTATTCACTACACTAGCGTTCATAATCACCACGCCCCCTTATCATGAAATAACATGTGCATGATGGCGTTTGTCTGTAGCAGGCATCAATGATAGTAATCATTGATGCCTGTCATTATGCACGTGTGTATTTGTGTCTGTATTTCTGCAGAGGGAAAGGAGTGATCCTGAATGTTTCCTCAGGAGTGGCGTGTGTACCCTTCCCCATGTACTCCCTGTACGCTGCCTCTAAGGTTGGTACAGAACCAATAATTCCACTTCCACATGCCTTTATCCCTGCTCACCCAGCGATAATAGATGTTATGTCAATCCAAGGCATTTATTATGTCAATACAATGCACTAGAAAGTGTGTGTGTGTGTGTGTGTGTGTGTGTGTGTGTGTGTGTGTGTGTGTGTGTGTGTGTGTGTGTGTGTGTGTGTGTGTGTGTGTGTGTGTGTGTGTGTGTGTGTGTGTGTGTGCGTGCGTGCGTGCGTGCGTGCGTGCGTGCGTGCGTGCGTGCGTGCGTGCGTGCGTGCGCGCGCGCGCGCCTGCGTGGGTGCGTCCGTGTGTGTGTGTATCCCACTAGATGTTTGTGGAAAGATTCTCACAAGGACTTCAGGCTGAATACAAAGACAAAGGCATTATTATCCAGGTACTGTAGTTCATATTGAAACAAACTCTTTTCTGAGAAAGTTATGAGAACCAGAAGGTTTAAAGTGGTAATCCGTAAGAATACTTTGTTAAAAAATCCAATATTTGATACTTTCTTTATCTGAAACTTTTTAGGATTCAGCCATTCAATGTTTTTGCATTACCCATGCGCTCCTCTATATTCTGTTTCCATTGATCGGATGTGCAAGAAGTGAAAGGCAGCTGTGGCAAATTTGATAAAGCAGTGTTGCGAGTTGTGGTCTGTAAACTGTCGATTACATTCACAAAAAAGAACACAACCCTGGGATGAAATAATTCCCGCATTATCTCAAGTGATCTCAATAACAAACTTTGGAGGAAAGAAAGTGCTAAGAACAGTGTTGAGATGTTGAGAAAATCGTTGCAGTTTTGAGTGGAATTCTGGGATTTGCAGTGTAATCCACCCAACGATCTTATGGATTACTACTTTAATGGATGTATTGAAATAATCAAGTAATTGAGGAGGACAATAATCATTGCTGTTCTGTGGCGTCCAAATGTCTTTTGTGTTTATACCGTTGCCTTTCATTTCCCCTATTTCTCTCTTCAAGACGTTAGCTCCATTTGGTGTCTCCACTCCGATGACACGTTATCAGAAGGTCAACATCGTGACGCTGACAGCGGAGGACTTCGTCAGCTCCTCACTGCAGTACATCAAAGTCGGAGACAGAACCAGCGGCAGCATCTGCCACATGGTGCTGGTAAGACATACCGGAGGAATTATTGAAGCAATTGTAAAGACAACACTTGTTCACACGTTTGTATTTGTACGTATGAATGCATGCTCGTGTGTGTGTGTGTTCATAGGCCTGGTTCATGCAGTGCATCCCTCTCCAGCTGCTCCACTCTGAGTATATGCAGAAAGGTTTAAAGGAGTTTGTCAAGAAGAAAACCTTGACTTAGAACGTTGCATCGACTTCTCTCAACATCAAGTGCTACTCATGTTTATGTCGTTGTGTGTGTATATCTGTAAAGAAACTGAAATAAAAACTTCAAAGCATTTCAGCATGCATATTTAGGACTGTGGGCGATTTGTTTTTCTCATCAATAAGGACCCATTTTGGCTCGACAAGAAAGGACTTTTAAATGTAGTACTATTCATAGGCTTTCAAAAAGTCACTTCATTGTAAATGAAATGTTAATTTTGGAAATTTTTCTTCATTCTTTCACACTGAACCACATCTCAGATCATGGAGTAGCAGTCTCTAATCATTAAATGGCAAGAGATTTTCATTCCAATTAAGCAGTACACTCTTCCACAAAGATTTCACAAACTGGCGACCAGCTAGATGTCGCAGTGTTTAATGGTTGAATGAAAACTGAAGACTCTTGGACCTCAGGGGCACATGTGATATTTCTACACCCTAGCACTAATTAACTTTTTTTTTTTTTTTTTTAACCTGTGCTGTCAGCATGCTGGGCATACAACACAGAGTATTTGTATGCCATTGCATTCAGGACAGAGTTAGTCTGCAAGTGGAGTTCAAGTTCTCAACCTGCAATGCAACTCCTTATTAATTCTTAAATCATCAATAACTGCTGCAATAACTCTATCCTGTGGACGACCTGTGGGATGACAAGAGCACAGTTTTTGGTTATGGAGAGCCACCACCAACCCCCCTCTTTGGAGAACTATTTATCATGTTTGGGTCTATAAACAACTGATCGCTACTCCAAGAAGGGGAGAATCACCACTGTGAGACAAATAAACATAGAAAAAAACAACATTTACACAAAAACATGAACACTGGATGACAACATGTATTGGAAAAACAGTGAATTAGGTCCAGGAAAACTGGAACTACAACTGGTCACGTGGCCTCTTCCTGTCATAATTATGGCAGCAAATGAGAGAGGAAAGGAGAGGAAGGCAGCCAGGAGGGTGCTGGGGTGTACTTGAAGCAGGTGTGTGTGTAAGATGTCCACCGGTGAGCGTACACGACTTATCCCCATTGGTACAGGTGTAGAAGGTCAGTATTATGTCGCGGCGCCTCCAAGCAGCGGAAGGGGCCCCGAAGCCCCCCCCCCCCCCGAACTCCACAGCCCCGTGGACATCCTTCAGCTGCAGGAAATCCCCGGGTACCCTGCCCTGTGGCTACAGAAGACCCCCGGGCCCCCAGAGAAGCCAGAGGGCCGTGGAGCAACCCCGTTCACGCCCCGCACAAGGGGGAGGCCCACCCCACCGCAGCCGACCAGACGCCCCGCCCGGCGTGAGTGCCAAGTGTCCATACACGTAGCAGCGTGTGCCCAGCGCGGGGCACCTCGATGTTACACACCTCTCCCCGGCGATGCTGGCAGGCCACCAGGTATACAGGCCCTCCGCCACCCCCAGCACCCGGGGCGCCCGCCGCAGAGAAGTCGCGGCGCAGAAGCAAAAGGCCAATAGCACTTATTTACATATACATTTATGTTTTATATTATTTTGTATCTATATAGATCTTACCTTGACCAAATTCTATTAATACATTTATTTTTTTGTTACCCTAGAGAAAATGTGTCTTTAATGTTTTGTATCATTATTTTATTCTACCATTATCATATTATTTTAATTATAATTATTATTATTATTATTATTAGTAGTAGTAGTAGTAGTAGTAGTAGTAGTAGTAGTAGTAGTAGTAGTAGTAGTAGTAGTAGTAGTAGTAGTAGTAGTAGTAGTAGTAGTAGTAGTAGTAGTAGTAGTACGGACTGGATCCCCTATTGATATTCTTCCGGGAAAAATTCTCAGAATTTTTAAATCGAAAACCTAAAATCTATCTGGAACAAGACATCGGCAGAAGCCACAAACACGGTTTACGGTCTTGTTTAAACCGCTATGTCAAGTTTCATCCAAATCGATCTACATACTGAACAGAAATTACTGAAAATCTAACAAGATTTGATCAATATCACAGATGCGGTCCAATGCATTTCAGGCCAAAATATGTCCAACCCGGCTAAAACTTATCTGGAACACAATAATGGCATCAGCTAAAAACACGGTTAAGATGTCGTTTAAACCGGTATAGCACAAGCATCTTGTGTTTTTTTGTCCAAATCGATCCACACAAGGAGTAGACATTAGTGAAAAACAAAACTTTGACCGCAAATATTCAGCTGGTCCTGCTTGACTGACACATCACTGTTCATAAAAAAAATGAACGAGATGCAGTAAGATGCTTCATGACATCATATTATTTACTATAAATGTGCAGGTTCTGATTCAGAATGTCCATTGGCACCGTATCCAGTGTGCGGCGTAGACTTGGTCGCTCTGTCGTGCTTCAGCGTTACCAACTATAAGTTTACGTGTATATTTTTGTATGTACGTATGTATGTATGTATTTATCGCTGGTCTGGTCCCCATTACTTTGATTAATGAAAAATACGTTAAAAAAAGTAGTACACGAGTAGAACCCACTGAAACGTGCAACTGAGAGATGCGTTCAAGATCCAGCAAGGCGTCGGAAAAATAGAAGCCGTGAAATGATAATGCTCACAGAAATACATGTTACGTATATCATGGAAACTTAAGTTATTGAGGCGTAATCCAAATGTTAAGCTGTCGTCATTAAAATACACTTCCCAAACATTGTTTTTTTTCGTTAATCGATTACACATAACACAATGTTTATAAACACTGCTTACTCTGACAAATTCATACTTTTTTTTTTTTTTTTTTTTTTTTACTTAAGATTTCTATTTTAATAATATATGATTATTAATTAATGTGTCATTATTTGTCATGTGATCTTTATAAATACTGTGATATTTGTTTATTTGTTCCAGCTGTTTTGGACAACTGTTTAATAAAACAATTATCTGACTTGTAATTTCTTGTTGAAATTTCCAAATTACTCTACACTCAAACAAAATTACGACTGTTAGCTCAGCTGTCTAGAACTGTTATTTAGAACTGACCCATCTCATACAACACTTATGTCACATTACAAATTCAAATCAATGGTTGACGTCTGGTTGAAATGGAAATGCTTCATACGTGATGCCATGAAAGTGATTCGTGGAATCACATGGACATAACTACATGATGTGTGTAAGTTCAGTAAATTTTGATGCATTTTAAAAAACAAAAAAATTTAACTGGTTCCTACAAGAAATAAACCGGACTGTGTATTTCTGCCTGCAGCTATATTTTAAATAATAATAATAATAATAATAATAATAATAATAATAAATTATTATTATTATTATTATTATTATTATTATTATTAGGAATAGTGTGCTTTGGCTCTTTGTTCCGGTGGGTTTTGTGATTGTAGAGATAATTTGTTCCAGCCTGGTTACAGTGTAATTCTATGATCAGGCCTGTTTGCGGCTAAGGGTAGGTTTTCTACGCCGCAACTAATGTGGGTTATTCTGAAGTAGGGCTGCATGATTATGGCTGAAATGATCATCTTGATTATTTTAGTCAATATTGTGAGCACGTGTATTTATCATGATTATTAATCCATTTGGGGTAACAGAATTATCTTGTGGTACTTTGTAAATCAACAGAAAACTGCCTTCAAAATAATAATGAATTTTATAAACCTATAGATAAATTAACTATGGTAAGTGGTTGAACTGACTTCAAATGTAGAGGACAAATTGTGTAGTAGTGGGCTACACCAAAAACACAAGATTGAAAATATTTTAAAACACATACACAATTAATACATGTTCATTGTATTATGTAATAGTTTATGGTTATTGTTACCAGTAATTATAATTCAGGAAGAAAAAATTGACCGTAGGTGTGAATTTGAGCGTGCATGGTTGTTTGTCTCTTTATGTCGGCCCTGTGCAGACAGGCGACCTGTCCAGGGTGTTTCCCCTCGCCCAATGACAGCTGGGATTGGCTCCAGCCCCCCCGCGACCCCATGAGGATAAGCGATGTCGATAATGGATGGATGAATGGATGGATGTATACACTGATACCGCTGGAATATCTATAAATTCTGACAGTGTTACTGTGTGACTTACTCCGGTGCGTGTCAGTTGTCCTCAGAAGTGTATATATTTATGACGTTTAATACGCTGCCCTTTGTTTAATCTAGCTGTCTTCTGGTAATACTTTAACTTAATTTTTTTTTTCAAACAAAACAAAGTTCAATAGTCATAAAATAATACCTGTGACTTCGTAACTTTTGATGGTTAAGTTCATATCTTACATTCCTTTAGTTAAAGTATTACTGCAGGCAGTCGTTAGTCGTTTTAGGTACCTATTACAGTCTTCTGGGTTCTATGAAACACAGAACAAGTTACAAAAAGCAGCTGTCTGTGCGGGGCTGTTGAACCAGGGTTTGTCATTGCCATAACTCACTGTGAAGCTTGTGGTAATACAACTCTACTCTCAGAGGCTGATATATGAGTCTCAGCGTCGGTTATCCAGACTGTGATGCAAGGTCCGTACGGTGCTGTAACGGTAATCAACTGTGTCCTCCCCTGGCTGTGGGCCGGTCGCCACCCAGGGCGATGGGACTTGGTCGGGTTGCGCTGAGGAAAACTTTTCGTGATCTAGGGTCGCTCCGAGTCCGCCGTGTCCACTGCGAGGTCGGGGTGGAAATTGTGTATAAATAATGACATGTTTACTGAGCCGCCGTGTCCATTGCGAGGTCGGGGTGGAAATTGTGTATAAATAATGACATGTTTACTTAAAATGAAGTATCTTATTTTTCACTTGAGCATTTCTCATACTCGCGCATTTGACCAATCACCGTGGACTTACATCACTGAATGTTCCTCTTATGTTGTTTAGCTTCAATGTCCCTCAAGAACGGTGTTTTTAACAATTGCGATCGTTCCCGGATCATATAATGGGGACACAAAAGAAAGGGAACGTTCCTACAAAGGATCTTAGAACTTTCTGCAGTGCAAAAACACCTTCGAGTTTCCCTCAAACGCAGCACTGGCTCGGGTTGTCTGTCTACGCAGGTTGTCTGTGAACGCGACGCAGCCCACAGGACAAGTGGCTGGATACGAATGACTTCCGAGAGACGAAGCTTGGACTAGTAAAACTTCGGATGATGAGGTCGAGTAATCGAATCGCGTCAACGTTCTTCTACTTCTGGTAAATTTAGAGTTTTCCACTAATTTCTGCTTCAAATGTACATCGATATTGATCAAACTCGAACAACAACTTGACGGTTCTAACGAGACCTCAACTATGTCTGTGCGGACTGCGATTGCCATGTTTTAGATACTTTAACCCAAAAAAATGCCAAGAATATTAAAAATAATAAGAATCTGAGCGTAAACAATAAGGATAATTTAAAACATATGGATTATTATTCAGGCTGGACCCATAAAAATAATGATAATATTATTATTATTGTTATTATTATTATTGTTATTATTATTATTATTATTATTATTAATAATAATAATAATAATAATAATAATAATGATAATGATAATAATAATAACAATAATAATGATAATGATAATAATAATAATAATAATAATTTTATAGCACCTTTTATACACAAGTTGCAACTCAAAGTGCTTTAAAGTGAATAAAATACATTTTATAACAGTGCAGAAAACAAGCTAATGCAAGAAAATTTACAAAATTGCATTAAAGAAAAAAAAAATCTAGCATTCTTCAGGAAGAATGAAATCTCAGAATAGACCATTTCTGTGACTAAATGTTTATCCTAATTCACCGCACCACCATTCTTATTTCTTCCAGCTGTTGCCTCTGCCTGGTCTGCGAGCTGAGAAACAGGGGCGTGGCATCTCTGCCATTTGCATTAAGTTTAACGTCTGACCCAAAGCACAAGGGAGGCTGTTCAGACTTCACTCCTGGACGTAGCTTTTTGAAATATCGTTGCTGCTGCCCGGTTAGGAGCCATTAAAGTGTGGAGGGTGGAGTGTGTGTGTATCGATACACCTCTCTCCGTGTCCATGTGTGTGTGTGGCTTTTGTTTTTGAATGTCCAACGTAATATCTTAATTCATCTCATAAAGCAGCAATGTCTGGATTTGAATCCGAAGCCTAATCTGCTGAACAGTGTGAGAGAAAAATGCTTACGATCATTTATTTTGAATGAGGACAAAGGCCTCTACCTCCAGACGGGGGAGTTTTTTTAAAACATTGTCTCTGTTTTCCCAGGAACCCCCCAACTTTATGTAAAGAGAAATGTTCTTTCTCCCTACAATGTAAATTCTAACATGGAATATATATCATATGTATATGTATGTGCCAAATAATCTCTTGAACTTGAACTTAAAGAACCAGATCACCTTTCGTCCTGTTTACCTTGTATGGAGATGAAGAATAACCACAGGGGAGCCTGGAGGTGCATTGTAAGGGATTGCTATCCGCGTCTGCCGGGTCATTTACAAGTTCCTGTGAATTGACGGTTTGAGGTTGTCATCCAGGGAGACACAGGGTGAGAGGAGAGTTGAGGGACACAGACTTGTAAATGACTTCTGACCCAAGGCACACCCTCTGTTGTCGTATAAAGCCCTCTTGATCAGAAATGAGATCAGACTGGTCAGAACACTGCTATGGAGCAGAACTGAACCGTTCTCTTTATTCTAAATCATCTTGAATATTCTTGAAGCGGGCAGATTAACCTCACCGATCATTGCAGAAGAATTTCTTGAACAACAGAAGCCTCCATGAACTCTATTTACCACGCACACACGCACACACGCACACACACACACACACACACACACACACACACACACACACACGCGCACACACACGCACACACACACACACACACCATGCTGTGACTGCAGCGTACACACGTTCACAAACAAACCTGTGATGCTCATTATCACCCAAATCCTTCTTCCAGGATAAAGGGAATATTTAAACAGATGGGCAGACGACCGAGAGCCTTTTCCTACAGTGTCAGTCAAGAGTCCTATTATAACAGATGAGGTTCTATCTGCTTTGAGACACACACGCACACACACACACATACGCACATACAGGTGCGCACACACACACACGCGCACACAGGTGCACACACACACACACAGACACACACACACACGTGCACACACACACACACACGTGCGCACACGCACACACACACACACACACACACACACACACACACACACACGCACACACAGTTTGGGTTGATACGTAGTCGTTGAGATCGGAAAGCCTGCTTGAGTACGACAGCTCGCCACAATAAGTGACAAGAACAAAGGGGAAGTCCAGTCATTCCTATGGAGAGTCAGATTCTGCACGCCAAAAAGCTGTGACACGCCGCGTTGTGGAATTTTTTCTTGGAACTGGGCTTAAAACAAAGTCAATAAGTCACGTAAACATTGGATGTCATGGCATTCACTATCAATAAATCTATTTTTACTGAAGTGAATCGTGTGTATTTTACTTTATTTTTTGATTTTGTTCCCATTTTGCAAACACTATATAAAGGGGAGATTTAAGCTCTCATTCGTGGAACATGGTGAATGTCCAGCTGAGCCAAGTACCCGCTGAAAAACGAGCTCTCCCGTTTTCCCTGACATATTTGAGTCCCATCTCTGGCCCCATTCCCTCGGTCTGTTTTGGAGACATGAACTTTACTCGCTTCCGCCAGTTACATGTCTGGCTCAAGGGCTACTGCAGTGCGTTGAACTTGACATTTGCAGACAACTTTGCAAGTTTCTGGAAGAGACGTTTTTTTTGCACAGGTGGACGGCATTTAATCAGATCCGGACTTTAAGAATTTTAGCCAACTATATTGAACTATACTGAACTATATTGAACTATATTGAACTCCCACTCATTCCAATCATTGGCATGAGTGGGACTGCAGCGCGGGCTGTAATGAAAATCAATTATTGATTTTTTTATTACAGGTGTAAACTCGTATCACCTGAGACACCTGGTTTTAATGATCCCCATCCCAACACGGCACATTCAGCACCTTGCTCCTGGGGGCAAAATACAGTTTTGACTGTTTTTCGGCCTATGTTCCCTATTATCAATAATCCCTATTATTGTCATGCCTGTACCACTACGCACTGATGCGTTCCATCTATTATTACGTTGCAATCGCGGTAACTTTGTTAACATCTTTGTAAAACCCTTAAGCCAGAGAAAGTTGGACATGAATATTTTTAAATGTAAGATCACTCACAAATTAAGATCGAGTTTTTTAATCAATGATTTTATCTCTGAATCTCTCGAATTGCCGCCGATTGGTCCGACTCGAGGCAGCTTGGCGGCCGCGGGACGGGGGACCGTGCTGTCGTCCGCAGACGGTGCTGGACCACGCCCCTTGGTCCGCCACTTACATTTGGTGACAAAAGAGAATTTGCAAAAAATTCAAAAAACGGTACCGAGATGCCACAGCAGAACGGAAATCTTCTGAACTTGCAAACTCCTTCGACCCGTGTGTCATGTACACTGATCGATAAATGAAATGGTTGTTTGAACCTGTCCCAACTAAATAAAATAAAAATGCTTTTAATAGTGACCGCGTCTGTTCTAAGAAATAATTAACACATCCTCTTGAGACCGGAATATTCCCCAAGGCATTTAAAACTGCTATTGTGAAACCGCTATGGAAGAAACCAAATTTAGACATAAAAAGGTGACCAAAGCGGAATTCTTCCACCTAAGAAATATTGCCAAAGTACGCCCTTTTGTAACTCAACAGGAAGCCTCCCATATGCGGAAGCTCATTCAAGCTTTTTTATCCAAGTGGGCTGGAATACTATAATGCTCTTTTTACTGGTCTTCCAAAAAAGTCAACTGAGAAACTACAGCTAATTCAGAACTCTGCTGCTGGATTTTTAACAAAAAAAAAAGGAAGTCCTTCTGCTTGTATACAAAGCTCTTAACGGTTTAGTACCCTCTTACATTACTGATTCCTTGTTGTTTTATGTCCCTTCACGAGCCCTTCGTTCCTCTACAGAAGGTCTTTTAAAGATTCTAAAAGTGCCCCAAAATAAAATTGGGAAAGCTTCCTCGATCCACTTGGTTGTGGAACACCGTACCAGTGGTGGGCTCAGTGGATTTTTTTTAAACAGCAACTTAAAACATACCTTTTTAATCTGGCTTATAATTAGCAATTTTCTTTTTTATTATTTCTAATAATTTATTTTATCCATTCTTTTAAATTATTTTTCTTTTAATTGTTTTATTATTTTATTTGTATGATTTTCCCTGTTTTATGCCCCTTGGATTGTACGGTTTATTCTGGTTTATTGTGTGCACTGAGCTGCATTCTCAGCTGCAAAGTGCTATACAAGTAAAGTTTATATTAATAATAATAATAATAATAATAATAATAATAATAATAATAATAATAATTATTATTATTATTATTATTATTATTATTATTATTATTATATTTTGTGATGTGAAACCGAGACGCAGTTCATCTGAGGGCCATTAGGGGTGGGGGATCAGACTGTCGAATACGATTACGCATTTGATGTGAAGCGGGCTGAAGACGTTATTATTTGTTCGGTCACAGTGCTGTTTGGATGACCACGATGTGCCACCCCCAGTAAACAGAGAGAAGAGGAAAAACGGAGGAAGGATGACAGACTGAGGGTCAGTGTGTCCCTGAGTTGAGGCCTTTTTTAGATGATCGCAAAAACCTCCGGGAACAGTTACACTAATCTGTCGCAATGTAGCTTGAATGTTATTCTCCCTTGTAAGTCGCTTTGGATAAAAGCGTCTGCTAAATGACTAAATGTAAATGTAACATTCATGCCTCTAGTTCTCCTGTGTTCCTAGTTCCGATACTGAAGTTTGTGATACTAGCAAAATACTTTCTTTTTTTTTTTAACCAAATGGATAATGTATTGCATGACTCCTAGTTCTTGAACAATGCAAGGGCGAATTGGATGTCATACTGTATAAACAGTAATATGGTCATTCTATTTATTTTGACTCCTTTGCTGTGGGTTATCGGTTAACTATTTCACTTTGATTTATAATTTTGGGAAACACTTTGTAACTTAGGTTTAAAAAAATGATTTATAATGTATTATTATCACTATAATAAGAAGAATTATTATTGTTGTTATTATTATTACTACAAAAAAAAATAATAAGAAGAAGAAGAATAAGAATAATGTTATTATCTTTAAAATATTATTATTGTTAGTTTGATGTTGTGCTTTCATACCTAAAACCGTTTCACGTCGCGTCATCAAATAGTGGAGACACCCACAGCAGTTGGCCTTTACCTTCTTGTTTGTGGCAAAGAAAAATATGAAATGACTTCCATATCAGTACAGTCATCTAGTCACACCTGAGTGTTGGGCTTGATTTTACAGTGCCCTCTAGAGGTAATCTCTCAAACTGCTTCGAAAACGTCTGGATGAAAACAGTCATTTGTCGAACTCGAACTGATGTTGGTTGTGCGGTTATTTGTAATGCACATTGCAGTTTAATGCTGTTATTATTTTTATCTTCTGCTGCTTCTCCTGATCCCAAGCTTCCCAGATGATATGTGACCGTAATTGGCCACGAGGGGGCGCTAAAGTTAAAGGATTCTGTCGTGTCCACCCACCATATACTGTATGCCTCTTAAGAAATAGTCCTAAGTGTTTTTTTGTATTGTTTTGTTTTTTCCAGTGGAAACCCAAATGTTAGTGTCTGATCTGGGGCTAGTGTGTGTGTGCGTGTGTGTGTGATCTACAGGATGAGGGGGGTACCAGGCATCAGTCCCCACAAATTAAACCATTTGTATGATGATCTGGGGGGATTTCCAGACAGAACCGGAGCCCGGATCAGAACGGAGGATCGCCTACAGCAGGTGAAAGCCAGAGGCGGAGGCCACGTGAAAGATGGGACTTTCCTCGCCCGGGTACAAACAGAAAAACTGCGGCGTTTAAATTTCGAAATTGCCGTAAAGCTGTCAGGGATCAAAAGACGTTGCTAAGCTGATGGTAACTACCGCTGTGGTCTTACTATCAGGGCGTCAGAAATTAGAAGTCAAAAATGCGGAAAGGTAGGATTTATGTGTTTTATATGAGGCGGCAGCCTCATATAAAACACATAAATCCTACCTTCACATCAAATGATGAAGTAAAGTATTTCCTTTGAAATCTATAGTATCATTCAGCAAACCAGGGTGAAAAGGCATTAAAACATATAATTTCCAATAGGCCTTCATGGTCAGTGACTCCAGAACAATGTGGGTGGTCCGGCCAATAGGACACTCTCTAGAATCAGTTTGTTTGAATGTTATTGTGTGTGTGTGTGTGTGTGTGTGTGTGTGTGTGTGTGTGTGTGTGTGTGCGTGCGTGCGTGCGTGCATGTGCGTGTGCCTGTTAGACGCTGACTTTGCGGATGCTCTTTCCTTGACTCCTCTCTCTCCTCCCTGGACGCTGCTTGCTTGTTGTCTCTGTAAGCAGACGGGTCCGGAGATGGTCCAAAACAAGCACCGCGCCCACCCAGGAGCCAAGGTCAGGGCTGCTAACCTGCGCTGCGCACGCACGTACACACACACACACACACACACACACACACACACACACACACACACACACACACACACACACACACACACACACACACACACACACACACACACACACACACACACACACAGCAAGCTCACCCCAGGAGTGACCCCAGAGACATTGAGGGTGGCAACAATTGACCGAAGGATTTTTTGAAACTAAACAAAAGTAACAGAAATGATATCTGACATGCAGATCCTGACGTCTCTGAACTCCCCCTGAAACTATCTGGGTGAATTATCATGACACTGTTAGCTGCCATGAAAACCCAAATTGCTCGTTACATACACTGTGCGTTTCAGTGGCCTGCTCTCTAAACATTTCCCGGTTCCAGAAATGTGCTACGCTTGTCAGCGTGACACACCAGAACAAATATTTGAATATTTACACTAGCTGCCATATTTCGGTGAAATAATTGCTACCTTGTCTCGCAGACCTCTTTTCACGAACGCGTTGAAATCGAGGCGCACAAAGGGAAATCTAGAGGCAATTATTTATCAGAGCAGGAATACCACCCAGCACCTCTGTGTTCTGCCGGCATGGCACAGGCCGGTGAAACTCGAGGAGATCGTTCCAGCTCCAAACGTTCTCGAGAGCGGAAAGCTAATGGAGACGGGGTGCACTATCAGCTTGAGAAAGCAAACTACATGAAAGAACGGCAAGGGTTTGAGAAGGAAAGAATAGAAAGAGGGAGGGAGGGTAAAGAGAGGCCAGGGGAGGGGTGACAGACGGACGGACAGACAGACAGACAGACAGACAGACAGACAGACAGACAGACAGACAGACAGACAGACAGACAGACAGACAGACAGACAGACAGACAGACAGACAGACAGACAGACAGACAGACAGACAGACAGACAGATATACGTTATAACATTTTAGATCATCTATATTTTTATACATATACAGTATAGATGTTTACATAAAGGGGGTAGAGAGACATGATACTATTCCAAGTGTGTTGGAAGCAGGAAAAATGGTCAAGCGTAAGGATCTGAGAGACTTTGACAAGGACCAAATTGTGATGGCTCGACGACTGGGCAGAGCATCTCCAAAACGACAGGTCTTGCGGGCTGTTCCTGGTATGCAGTGGTTAGTACCTACCAAAAGTAGTCCGAGGAAGGACAACCAGTGAACCGGCGACAGAGTCATGGGCGCCATTGAGTCATTGATGCACGTGGGGAGTGAAGTCGAACCTGTCTGGTCTGATCCCACAGAAGAGCCACTGCAGCACAAATTGGTGAAAAGGTTAATGCTGCTATGATAGAAAGGTGTCAGAACACACAGTGCATCACAGCTTGCTGTGTATGACAGTGCGTAGCCACAGACCAGTCAAAGTGTCCATGACCCCTGTCCACCACGAAAGCACCTACAATGGGCACGTGAGCGTCAGAACTGGACCATGGAGCAATGGAAGAAGGTGGCCTGGTCTGATGAATCACGTTTTCTTCTACAGGCAGAGGCAGTGTGATGCTCTGGGCAATGTTCTGCTGGGAAAGCTTGGGTCCTGGCATTCATGTAGATATCACTTTGACACGTACCATCTACCTAAACGCACCACACTGCAAACATTGTTCAGGAATGGTCTGAGGAACATGACAAAGAGTTCAAGGTGTTTACTTGTCCTCCAAATTCCCCAGATCTCAATCCGATGGAGCATCTGTGGGATGTGCTGGAACAACAACCCTGATCCATGGGGTCCCCACCTCACAACTGACAGGACTTAAAGGATCTGCTGCTCACGTCTTGGTGCCAGATACTACAGGACACATTCAGTATATAAATGTGTGTGAGCGTGTGTGTGTGTGTGTGTGTGTGTGCATATGTATATATATATATATATATATATATATGATCATAAATATTCATAATATGTGTGTGCGCGTGTGCATATATATATACACAGTGTACACACACACACACACACACACACACACACACACACACACACACACACACACACACACACACACACACACACACACACACACACACACACACACACTTCTGGTTATCATTACGATTTGTTTACTTTATACTTATATCTTTAAGTGCAATGTTTCCACAGCTCTGTCTGTATTTTAGTTGATCTTCACTTAATGTGCTGAACTTCTTCATTCCTAAATTTTGGTTTTCCACTTGACAATTATGCTGCCAATGTAAACGCATGATTCCGCTGCCAATAAAGCCCTTTGAATTGAATTAAAAAGAATTGAATGAATGAGAGAGAGAGAGAGAGAGAAAGAGAGCGAGGGAGCGAGAGAGAGAGGGCAAGGGAAGGACAGGAGAGACGGTCCAGTGCTTGTGTAGCCCCACTTCAAGGCGAGGGCCTTGCAAACATAAACAGCGGCCTGTGCAGCTGGACGAGGGGCCGTCGCCTGCTTACCGAGACCCTCGACGCCAAACAATGGATCAAATGACGCACGGCACTCTGGCAGCGCCACAGAGACGCGGGCGGCTCCCAAATGACTTTCTTCTGTACGTTTGTATCTCGCCTCTCTCAATATTTACCTCATGGGAAAACACAGTTTTCCATTCTGTTTTTTGTTTTGTTTCTTTCTGATGAGGTGGTTGTGGGGGGGGGGGGTTGAGGGCCTTCCGTCCTCGCTCTAAATTTCAATACAGGCGGGCCGGGGTCGGAGAGGACAAGAGTCCTTTTTTTGTTTGTTGGAAGAAGGTTCCAAGGCGGCAGAGAAGGGGGCGGACGACGCTGCCTCTCCAGCGACCGCGCCGGAGTGTCCGGAGTCGCTCTGTTCGTCCGCCGCCACAGCTTTGTACAGGTGTTTGGGGAGTGAAAGGATGGGGGCTTTGTTCTGGGCCCGCTCTCCCTCCGCGCACTTCATTGATATTCAGGGAGTCTATTTCCAGCCGCGTTGAGAATAAAAGAGAAACAAAATGAGGATTAATCTCTCTCCTGTCTCTCTCTCTCTCTCTCTCTCTCACCCCCGTTAAACTGTGTGTCTATTTGTTTGTGAACTGTGTGAAAATCAGAGAAATTCCGGGTGCCTTCAAAAGAGTGGCAATGCAAGTCTATGTGTGTGTGTGTGTGTGTGTTTGTGTGTGTTTGTACGTGTGTGTGTGTGTGTGTGTGTGTGTGTGTGTGTATGTGTGCGCGCGGGTCTGAGTTATATCTCTTTTATGATGTAGCACAATTGGGAACGGAAGGGCTTAGGAGCCAGTGAATTAGTCCAAATTACAGTGAACGGTTGCCTAGGTAACCGGATCGGAACGAGGCGCCAATGGTGTGTAATTTCCTAATGAAGGGGGAGGTTTCTCCTTCTTCCACATTCAGGGACCTCCTCGGCCCGTTGCCGTAACAACTCGAGAACCCTGCGTTGCCCTCCCTAATCGAGTTGTTTGCTTGCTGAGTCACTTCAATGTGCCCCATCGGCCTCGGACACAAACTATTTACCCCCCAAACTCCCCCAAACAGATAATGCCTACTCACCCTTTATGCTTGGCCAACTTCTCAAGATAGCAGCTTTCCTTGAATACCAGCTCTCTATTTACACATCTTTTTATTTTTATTTAATTTTTTTATATCAGTGTGGGTTACCAGACCATCTCAACACACCGGAGAAGGTAAACGTGAGACCCCGGGGGTCCCTGGTCGCCAGAGAGCAGCAGTTATTCACAGCTTTTCACTGATCAAACCAAAAACCAGGTTTCCCAGGCTCTGACTTCTGCAAATAAGCCTTCAGGGGGTGAAGAAGTGCCGGCGGGACGGGGGCTTGAGCCGCTCCGTCCGGATCTGGAGCGGACACACACACACACACACACACACACACACACACACACACACACACACACACACACACACACACACACACACACACACACACACACACACACACACACACACACACACACAGGTTATTGTGGCAGGAGGTGTAAACAGACTTCTCACACGGCTTCTTGACATAAAGAGACGAGACACTAATGGGACGATTCCAAAAACAAGCCGTCTCCTCGCCCTAATTTCTCATGACCCCGTGAGTGAATTCCTTACAACTCAGGAACCAAGAATGGAGGAGGAGGAGGAGGAGGAATCAGCAGCTGCAATACGCTCTCCTTAACACGTTTGGAGTTTTGACACCGTCGACTCCTACATCGCGGCGCTTCGACAGATCTTTATCCCGCGGCAACGAGCACTCTGGCCCCGGCCGGGCCAAGTCGGTCTCTCCATTGTGCCCGTACGCACCACTTCAGCTCCGGGATGGAACTGCACCGTGAGCTTTTAGGATAAGAGAGACGTGGTTGTCGCTGGGGCGTGCTGGCTGCTCTCCGCCGGCCCCGAATCACTGTCACTCACTTGGTAAGCTCGTCCATTGTCAGTAAAATGCTAAGCCTCTCTGCTATCTCACTTGAACCAGACTATGACTGGAAGACGGATAGGAATCTGCAAATCTAAGGCGAAGGGGGGGAGAGATAATAAGAGAGGTGGAGCTGTGAGGGGAGAGGGGGGGATGCAGAAGGAAAGCAAAGAGCTTTTTATTCTCTTTTGTGTGTGAATTGAACAGGTGTGACGGGTGTGTGGCCCGCCCGGGTGTGTGTGTGTGTGTGTGTGTTTTAAGACATGTTGCGCACACTCTACCTCCCAGGGCGTCCTCCATGCACGCACACACAGCGCGGTTCTGTCGAGGCACGCACGCTCTCCTTGTTTATGGACGGCAATCAGCACTTTCTCATTTCGGCTAAACAAAACAAACCTTGCACGGGCCTCAGCCTCTTTCTTTCTTGCTTACCTCCGTGCAAACAGCTGAAAGGGGTCAGAAACATCTGGGAGACTCGGCTTTAGCGGATACAGCTTGCCGACGAGCTGAGACGGACGAGAAAAGTTGATCAAGTTTGCGCGCTGCGCTGGGGTCACGAGGTTCATATACTTCATACAACAGTGAATATTCTTACTCATTATTGGTGAATTAACAGTATTAGAGACCCTCAGACTGACTCCGGGTGTTGGGTAAATGACAGATGGAAAGAAGGATTCGAGTTTGACCCCCACCCTCACTCCGGCTCCGCTATCGCTTATTGTTATTTCACTAATGGCGCAGCAGCCTCCACTCCGAGAGTATTCAAAGCATTAGCCGAGCCAAACCACAGACTATCACATTACTAAGCACAGCATTGTGCAGAACCTCAACGAGAGAGAGAGAGAGAGAGAGAGACGTACTGAGTGACAGAGTTGACAGCTATTAAGGAGTTTGAAGCGATTCCTCTGCAGGACCACCAACATCCTTGTGGTGACAGCAAAAGCCGCCTCCTGACAGGACTGTACATGACAGAGCAGTGTATTATCATAAGACACGTACACGTACGTTCACACGGGAGAATTTGTATTTATTTTGTTGCACTGATCGAGCCAGGAAAACGAATAATTAATCTAACCTGTTTGTATTCTCACTCCAAAATAAACACTTGTAACAGCTCTGAGATTTTCAAGTCTCAGGTTAATTGTTTGTTGAAACTCAGATCAAATGCATGACGCCTTTACTCCCTTATTCTGTCAAATTAAAACTGTAGAATAATACATCAATTAACATAATAAGAGGTTTCCTCCAAAACAGCATCATAGTTAAAAAAAAAAAGAGAAAAAACTCCATTATATTGCTGAAGTTTTTCAAGTATAAGAAAACGTGAAGGAAAAATGTAGAATACTGTGTGTATTGTTATTGTAATGTCAGTAACTCTTCTTTTTCCACAATGGCACATTAAAACACGTGCCCATTCAGAGCACATTTAAAACAACAAAAAATGAAAGAAAACTGTCTGTAAAAACTGTAAAAACAATATAGCGGATTACACCCATATAAACCTCAATAAAAAGATACCTTTTGAAGGCGCTTCAAGAAGGGTTTTTAAGAATTTAAAAAGCCTCAAAGACCGAGGATTTTCCTGGTTTGGCTCCTTCTTCATCTCATTTCTTCCAAAGAAACTTGTCGTTGGCCTTCCAGAGTACGGCGCCCTCTCCTTCCTCCACCCCAGGCCGAGTCCTCCCTGTGATGCTCGTGCTCGTACACACCCTCTCCACCTCTGACAGGTCCGTTAACCTGTTGATGCTCTCCTCGTTCCCGTCGTTCAGGATCTCCCAGAAGTCTTTGCGGGCGCACGTCGACCTCTGAGGTGGTGGTGGTGGTGGTGGTGGGGGGACACCGTGCGCGCCGTGAACACTGGGAGCACTTCCAGACGGAGAAGCTGTGGTGAGCTTTGAACTCACAGCCCGAGGTTTAGTTCTGAACAGGTCGTCCAGGATGGAGGTGTCTCCTATCAGGTCCGTGAGGGCCGAGCGACGGCTGGCGCGGGAAGAGGACTCGGCGGCGGGGGGAGGAGGAGGAGGAGGAGGATGATGGGGCCGGGCGGCGCCCATCTGGCCTCCCCCAGCATCTCCAGCCCCGAGGCGAGACTCTGGCCCGCTCTCCTCTGCCCGTCCGCTGGGTTTGACCGGTGTGGTCGGGGGGCCGCTGCCCAGAGTGGGAGAAGAAGGGCCGCCTCTGTCTTCCTGGCCGTGGAACGCGGCGGCCTCACCAGGCCCCATAGCGCTGCTCCTGGCCCGGTCCGAGCCAAGACCACCACCTGCCCTGGAGGGTCCGGGGCTGGAAACACTAGCTCTCTTTGTCCTGCTGTGTTCTCTGGCGCTGCGGAGCGTTTCCTTCGGCTCCTGCGACTCAGGGATTTTAATGCGACGTCGGTGCTCTGGAATATTCTCGGGAAGGTTTCTAGAGTCTGGCGCGGATTTTCGTTTGGTCCTCAACTCTTTGTTAGGAGTTGGTTTTGTTCGAGCTCTATGCTTCGTCGCCCTGGAGGTGGCGGCAGGGGAACGTGGGGCGCTTTCAGAGATGGGTCGGGGGTCCAACGAGAGGGGTTTGGGAAAGCGGTTCGAGACCACCTCGGCCAGCTCCGGGTCGTCGAGTGAGCAGTAGTGCTGTCGCAGCCGGGCCACTCTCTGGTTCGAGCCGCTTCTCAGAACGTCTTCTGCAAACTGACGGGCCGAGCGGAATCCAAACTTTGACGCCATCTCCTCCAGCTGCCGCCTGCGTGAATGAAAAAGCCAAGAGTGAGCGGAGAGAACGGCCGCGCCCGCAGACGCATGCCTAGGTGCACACTAAGGCCGGGTGTCTGGCAGGATCTCACCGTTCAATTTCGACACATTTTGATTTTGAATTTATACGTAATGAGAAGAACTGCTATGAACTTTCAAAAATATTTCACAGACAAATTCAGTCTAATCCAGAAATTCAATATTTCAATTAATTTGTGACTGTGGTGGTATTTAATCCAAGCATAAAATGGTTGCATGACTGCAACAGGAATTGAATCACATCGGAGTATCGTTGTAACACAGCTCTAATGCGCACACACATAAAAACAACAAAGGACGGACTACATTTACGCAACACGATCCTCGCTGGATTGATTTTGTTTGAGTAAACAGTGCAAGGTAATACGGGATAATATTTGGCATGAATGAATGAAAACCAGGTAATCACATACATACAGGAAAACCGTCTCAAAAAAGCCACAAAAGTAGCTGCAGGCCTCCGCTAATAATCCGATATTTTGTGGCTTCGTCATGCCTAACCTCAGATGACTAGCTCCATATATATATATATATATATATATATATATATATATATATTCAGGCTAATATCCAGGCACCCATACAGTACCGGGTCTCTTTCCCCGGCTCTCGGTGAGCCATTAAAACCTCGGTCGAACCAGATGCAGGGACAGAAATACTTCAAAGCCGGTTGTGGTGCGGTGGCGTTACGAGGTGTTGCGAACATTTGTGGCTTCCATTGGAAAAACAATAAATAAAAGCAGCGTCAGTGAAAAGCGCCGCATGCAGGTTTGATCTATTCAACAGTGGAGTTTGGGGGAGCGTGAATGAATAACTACAGTGTGAGTTTATTCCCCTGATGCAAAAAGTCCCCTGAGTAATCGGACCGTACCCCAGAGCCGACTGTGTGTGTGTGTGTGTTTCTAAGGTGCGTATGTGAGGATGACGCAACACAACAGATCTTTGTGTGTGTGTGTGTGAGTTAAACGTATTTGTGTTTGAGGAGGGAGTGCGTGCATGTGTGCATGCATGTTAGAACATGTAAAGGTTCTTTGTGGGTTGGAAGCCACGAGGCTGATCATTTTTTAGTGGGGGGCAGGGGGGTCCCAGGAGGGCTGTGGTTGTGGAGGGGAAAACTCCTGCACTGTTGGACTCTGAGCACAACTGGGTAATGTTTGGCATGATGCTGGGAAATAGGTGGGAGGGAGAGCTCTAAGGTGCTCTCTCTCTCCCTCCCCCCCCCCCCCCTCTCTCTCCCTCTCCCTCCCTCCACACTTATTCCCTAAAACCCAGCTGGGGGGCGCTCAACACCATAACTGTGGTGAGTTTTGGCCCACTTCCCTCCACTGCCAGGAATTCCTCCCCTCCTCCCCCGCCCGCTCTGTTCTTCCCGCACCTATTCTCATCCAAAACCTTCCATTCCTCCACAACATTATCTGCATTTATTTTGAAACCTTTCCATTTCTCTGGTTGACCACAATTTTTTGTTCCTCTCCATCCACATCTTCTCCTTCCCTTCTTCCCCTCCTTTCCGCACCCCATCGCTTTCCCTCTGTTCCCTCCCTGGGTACCTGCGTATGGCTAGTGGAGTCTGTCCAATGATAACGGTGGTGTTTCTGGTCTGGTGGACGGCCTTGGTTGTGAAGGTGACGGGGTGGTCCGCACTGGGCCTCCCTTCCCTGGTAGCGGCAGTTGGCTCATCTCCGACGGCAGTGGGGCGGGGCGGGCTGTCCAGAAGGTCCTCTGAGAGGCTCTAAAACGGCAAGACAATTATAACTGGTGACAACTCCTCCTAGACGTCACATATTAATCTGCTTTTTGGAAGGTTGACCTAAGAGGATGCTTTAAAAAAAGGAAATTGAGGATAGATCGGCTAAGGCTGATAAATATTACAAATAAAATATTGGGTTTCAAGAAGTAACTTAAAGACATAATCAGAAAGATTATTTTGTAAAAAAAATAATAATAAATCCCATATTTGACATGTATCCCATATATGGGATTTCTTTTATCTTTTCTTTTATTGTAAATACATTTTATTTAGGTGGCACTTAATAAGAAAAGGCCATTAAATTCATATGCTACTCTATATGCTGTTCCCATTGTTAGTGGCGGGTCCCAGCTTTCCCGGCAATCCAAGAATTTGATAAACCAGCGTAGCTAGTTGGGGTCAGTAAACTGTCTAGATGGATGAACATTCACAAGGTTTCACAGCAGCACACACCTCAAGTAACCACGGAAACAAAACAAATCAATCGATCAGAAGAAGGCAAAGCTTTCGAGAACAGAAAGTGACGTTCTTAGGGCAAAGACGAAGGGTGAACCCAGGTGTCGAAAACAATTTGGTGCAATTAAGCACTTACGTACCACCTGGGTGCCAAGAAGATGATTGGCTGGAAGCTGAGAGTACACGTTGCGATCAAACACGTCGCGCAGAGCAGCCTTGCTGATGCGCTCCTCAGCCTTACTCCCACCCACCACACGCTGGTTGGAGTGGGTGTACACCACCTCTGTGACTCCGCCTTCAGGATACAACACATTATCACACACACTGGGATATAGTTTAATACAGCTGTCAAGTGTGATTAACTGGGAAGAATGTTAAATAAATGAGAACCATAATTTACCGAGAACACTGTCAATGGTTCCATCTCGGTGTGTCTTTCTCTGAGTTCTCAGCGCAGTGAATGAAACCGCTCTAGAACTTTCTGTGCTTGCTTGGTGTGTAGTTTTGGTTAATTCTATTTGTCCTTTTTGTCCATCTTGCAATCTGCTGGATGTCGGTCTTTCTTGCCGTAAGGTTTTGAGATCACCTTCTGAAGACCTGCCTTTCTTAACGGGAGTGTGTTCTTCATCTGAGGAGGTGAAGCTCTCGATGTCTTCCGTGTGACTGGACCTGGCTCTCTTGGTTCGTCTCTTTCTGTTCCTGCCGTTGCTTTCTTTCTCTCCAGTCCGTGGGTTGAGAGTATCCACCCTGGGACGAGGCTGAACTGATATATCCAAGTCATCAGACTCAGAGTTATCCTCAACATGGCGCGCTCCTGGAACTGTAGTCTTGGATTTATTATTAATAGCCTTGTTAAACCTATTTCTGTCTGACCTTGAGTCACTTTCCTCTCTCCCTGTCATTTGCTTCCTCTTTCCTGTTCCAACACAGTCACTCATCTTTGACAATCTCCCCCCATCTTCTCCATCAGAACCACTGGAAATATCCCACATATTCATTCTCGACTTGGGGACGCAGACCTCTCCATTTCTCGGCAAACAAGGGGACCTGGAGTCCCCCGGGGAAGTTCCTGCCTTGTTATCCGAGCTCTCTGCCTCACCGACGTCTTGCCTGTCCCAGTCCCCTCCTTCGCCAGACTCGCACTCACTCTGACTGCTGTCCTCCCCCCGTGACCCGGGCTGCACTCCCATCCTCTGCAGCAGCCTGGAAAAACCGCACTGGAGAAGATTCACCCGGGATCCGGGACTGGTTGAGGCATTTCCACCCCATGTCACATCCTCCCCGTTGGGCTTTGAGCCCTCCTCATCCTCACTCCCGCTGCTGAAGTCCAGCAGCCCTTTGGGGATCGGTGATGCACCTGCATTCTCTTTGGACGTTTCGTCAGGCGATTTAGAGGCATTTAGAGGTGGAGCTTTCCCAGGTTCCTAAAATAAAAAGACACATACAAAGAGATCGGTGGAAGGCTGTTTCTAACTAAAGCCGACTGTTCAGGTTCTTTCTTCAAAGTGACTGATAGTTACAGAACGCATGCTTAAGTTATCTTCTGAACTTTATTTTCAGATGTATCCCAATTCTCTGCTGGTGCAGCAGGCCAATTCCACCATAGATTATGAGCAATTTTATGGAATTCAGATGTCTAAAACGGGGGTTGCCGCATTGGCCACCGGGCCGTGAGAAGGCGGTTGGGGGTCCCTTGTTCAGCCTGTCCTTTTTTTTTTTTTTTTTTGCAATGCCCAATCCCAGGGATCTGGAATCTGAAAGAGTGAGCGAACAGTGTGTTGTTATTGTAGATGTATTTATCTATTTAACTATCTATCTATAATTTATCTTCCCTCCCCGCGCTGTACGGTCCGTTGCTTAACGGTTGCGGGCAGCCGCAGTGCGGACGGGGGAGCCCCCCTCGCCGGCTCGGATCTATTTATCTATGTATTATTTATTTTCCCTTCCCAGCGCTGTATACGCCGCTTAACGGTGGTGGGCAGCCGCACTGTGAGTGCCGGAATTCCAAGTTTATTCTTGAGACATAGGGGAATTTTTTTTGCGTGACCCTAATACTTTTTCATTGTAGATGTATGTAATGTATTTTATTTTCCTCGTGCGTAATGGGGAGACACTCAGCCCCCCTCGCCAACACAGAATAAAAACGTTGGGAACCGCTTGTTTGAAAGATCTAAACTATAGAAAATGAATGCACATACAGAACTAAGTTTCGAGAAAATAAATGTCGCGTGCAATATCGCTCCAAACCCAGTGCCACAATCCCCTTCATTCATGCATTCCTTGTTTTGAGCATTTCTATCTGACCATTGTATATATTGCCTGGCAAATAATCCTTGCGATAAATCATGTTGAACATGACACACGCCTTCTATTGTGACGTAATGACAATGAAACAGTAGCGTACACTGTGACGGTCGCAGTAAAGAATGGGCCATTATGAGGGAGGCCACCTACAGCGACGCCACTTTCACCAAATTTGCCGACCAGATGACTCTTTCCCAACTGTGCTGCTCCTTGCAATCTTTAAATCAGTAAACGCCTGTTGTACAGTCGTTGGTGTTGGGGATAGAGTGTGTGTGTGTGTGTGCATGTGTGTGTGTGAGTTTTAAGACAGCCTGGTGTCTGTTGTACTGTCATAATTGCTTCGGTGGTTAGGCAGGCCTATAAAGATGCCAGTGTGCGGAGCCTTGGCTGGGAACGGCCACAGGATGATAAGGGGCATCGCTGTGTAAACAAACAGGCCGACAGCAGGAGCAGGAGATAGGCTCCAGTGTGGTCTGCTTCCTCCATTAAGACATTAGGTAATTACAGCCAGCTGTCTAGCACAGCATCCCAGAGAGACAAAGAGAAGGAGAGAGTGAGAGAGAGAGAGAGAGAGAGAGAGAGAGAAAGTGGAGGAAGAGACGAGAGGGAGAGCGAGAGAGAGAGAGAGAGAGAGAGAGAGAGAGAGAGAGCGGAGGGCAAAAAAATAAAAAAACAAGTAGCAACTCTGAAACGAGAGGAAAAAGTGATGGAAAAAAATAAGGCGCAAGGCAGAATTAACTGTGAGGTGAGTCGCTTGACTGACAGACAGGAAGCTCCATGTGTGAGGTGTCTCTGCTTTCACGTGGGAATGGGGGGGGGCGGGGGGAAGCCTTTGGGAAAGAAGAGGGGGAGTGTGGGATGGGAAAGACGAACACCCCGCGTTCTGGTTCCCTGAGAACGTCGAGGTTACTCACGCTAGGGTTCATCCTCTCCTCCTCTTTCTCCTCTTCGCCTGCTTGGTGTGTGACGCTCGTCAGGACATCTGCTTCCACTCGGCCCTCTCGCTACGAGGGAAAAGAACGACCCAAAATATATGTTATCATTGACCAGCAGCTAATTTTAAGGTAGATTTATCATCATATCATTAGGATTTTGAAACAAGAGACAATAATAAAAATCGAAAAAAGTAAGCTATCGTCAGGAAAATGGTTATGGGCGATGTACAATGTGTGTACTGACGAGTAAACAACATATAATTCAATTTGACGGTGCTCCTTTAAGAAATGCCATAACATGTTCACCAAAAGCATTAAAATAATAAAACAATAAAAGACACAAAACGTCTTAGGGAAGAACCAACATGCTCTCGGACCTCCAGTATGCTGCGGGTCAGGCATGTCCCCTTGGTCTGCAGCCTAAAGAGGTTCTTGATCCCAAATAGCTCCCCCTTATGGCCATCGGTGCCCTGCACCGCCTCAAAGTACCGCCGGGCGTGCTCTCTGTCCACCACCGAACTCTGCAATTGCTAGCAGAAAAAAGTAGGAAGTCAGACTAGGCAGGGACCTTATGTGTTGTTTTGTCTCGCAGGTGGGATGGCGTGGTACAGTGAACGAGACCCTGTGGACCAGATCGTGAGCGACATGGACCCTGACGCCGATTTTTTTTCGTCGCTGTTTTATGTTCCCGTTTTGGCCAGCGAGCCTTTTTGTTTGCATCTTTAATAAAAAACTAACACCATGTCGTGTTTATTGATTATTTGTAATGTTCATTGTGTAAAAGTGTTCTTGTATTGCATGTAAAAAAAAAAAAAGACTGATGTTTCCCCTCTCGTTGTTGTGACTTTATGTTCTTCTAATCCTCGTTGTGAAGTGTATTGCCTGAATCAACTACGACCACAGAAACGGAATGTGATGACGACTTTATGCCGAGTACAGACTACGTGATTCTGGCCTGATTTTCCACTTGCCGACAGGTTTTTGGAGGTCGCCAAGCAAAGCCCCAGATCGGAGGAAAAGCATAGCGCGCTCTGGTGAGTGACGAGCGTATGGTGTGAATTGCTCACAACGCGATCCGACTCCTGGGCGAGCGCTCGCAGACGCTGGCGAGATATCAAACGGTTTAATATCTGGTCGGGTGTCTGAGAGCAGACATCTTTTTTTACAGTGATAAATAATTAAATAAAAGTTATATAATCCTGTCCCGCACATGGTATCGCTTAATTTCTGGTGTCAATTCTCGTGTGTTTTTTCTTGACAAAACGTAGTTTGGAGACCCAACAGACTCGTCGGGGATTCCACCCGGTGAAAGATCTTGTCATGTGTGACCCTCTGTCGCCGATCAGTCATGTAGTGTGAAAACCAAATCTAATATATTGTGATTATAATATAGTAATACATAATATAATCTCACAGCGAGAGATCTATTTCGATTTTTTGATTTGGGACGATTTTGTTTCCTTAGTTACTTGTGTGGAAAAATGAAAAACGTAAACCTAACTCAGAGAATTGGAGCGTTTTTTGTTTTTTTTATTTCGCCTCCAGACAGCGGTGGGCCATCTGTCCGTCCGTCTTCCTGTGTTTTTATTTTAGATCTATTTATGTTTGTTTGTTTCCTACTTGTATGAAACATTTTTTTTTAAGCATAACTGTCCCGCTAAGGGACTGTCCCGTTCCGTCCCATTCGAAAACAAAAGAAAACCCTACTGTGTCCCCACTGTAAAAACTGGATGTTTTTGTATAAGTACTTAAATACCACGTCAAATTACGTTACGCACCCCCCCCCAACCCCCTTCCCGATAGCATCGCCTATTGGCTATCGCCGCCCCCCAGTGATCGCCGATTGGAATTTTGCTCAATCGCCCACGCTGAGTAAGGTGACAGAACCTCTAACACTGTTCTCAGAGACAGATTGGCACATCAGGAAAAGTAGAGACCTGTTTGTAAACTTGTCTGAGGTAGATGATTTCCTCCAGCGTGCCCAGTGAGATCAGCCTCAGCACCGTCACGTCCCTGCACTGACCAAGACGATAGGCCCTGCGAGAGAGAACGCCAGAGAGAGAAATGTTACGTTCACACCAAAAGAGAGATATAAACATTTCCATATTTGATGTGGCACAGAATAGATTATCACCAGCCAGCAAGCCTTGCTGGTGTGATACAACAAGATACCGCAAAACCCTTTACCGGTTTTAATAATATATACAATAATAAGGACCATAATCCTACCTATCAATAGCCTGCAGGTCATTGGCTGGGTTCCAGGTGGGGTCAAACAGCACTACTACGTTGGCCCCTACAAAGTTCAGACCAAGACCACCCGCCCTGAGGGGAGATGTCGATGAAAGTCAGGTTCAAAACTTGATGTTTTATTTAACATACAGCTTAGGTATATTACATATTAAAAGTACTTATAAATAGCAGTTACATTACATTACATTACACAGTATTTGATGAAGGCCATGATGCCCACAGTGATGTGGATAGAAGACAGAAATTACGCACATTTTAGTATTTTTAGAGCTTATAGAGCTTATTGTGCGTAATCACTGGGTGTCATGACATTTCACTGCATATATGTATGACTGTATATATGTATGTGACAAATAATCTCTTGAACTTGAACTTGAAATACAGTACAGCAGAGCATTTCTTTAAGTATCAATGATGAGAAGACATAGCCAACATGTGTGGAAACTTACAGTGTGGACACAAGGCAGAGGTTGGTGTGACGACTGCTGTTGAAGTCTTTGACGATCCTGACTCGGTCTTTGGGTTTGGTGGAGCCGTCTAACCTGGTGTAGTCCAGCCCCTCGGCCATGCAGTAGCTCTCTAGCACGTCTAAGAGCTTAACGTTTGTTTCAGAACAAATTCATAAATAACCCACTCCAAGTTCAAATACATTCAGCGCTTCAACAACAAACCTAAATTAAATTGGCATTTTTATAATCTCGCTTTTATGTGAGTGCTATTTTATGAGGTGTTGTTTTTACATGTGTTTTCTTATCTGTCTTTTAAAAAACATTTTCAAAGGATTTAAATAAGCAAGAGAAGTTAAAGCAACAAACGCAATGAACAAGCCACATTATTTAACCGTTTTTTTTTGGTTTTGTTTTTTTTTCCCCAAAACATTACCTTTAACTCTTGGAAGATTCAAAAGCAGGCTCTACAATTCCCCGAAAAAGGCAAACAACGGGCCTGAAGAGATGATCTCACAGCAGACAGAAGCCGGGGAATGTTATTGCACCGTCTCAGGTGACAAAAACCATTGGACTTTGCGCTGCGGCCAATTATCATAAAAACTCTAATTGCCCTCACATAATAAGTCCTGAAGCCTAGCTATTCATCCGGGGTGTCATGAGAAGGCCATGTCTGCACGATTATTTTATCTGTAAACAAGTCATCTGCTTCGGCTACCGCAGCAATTTAAACTGCGGGAGCAGTGTGTTCAAGCAGTTGCTTTTCTCCAAAAACAAAAAAAAAAAAAAGGTACTCATTCAATCTCAATTCAGTATTTCAATCAACATTTTAGACACGCTTAGTTTAGTTCCCCTTTGATTTTGCGATACCGTACAATAAAGTTTTGAATCTCAAACCGGAATATGGACGAAGAAAATGTTTTACCTTGGTGGAGAGAGAGAAAATGAGCACTTTATCTCTCCTCTTCATGTAATAATTCAGCAGCTTTTGGAGGACCTGCAGAGGAACAGGTTAAAGTCAGGACAGGGAGAGCGCGGCTTTATCGACCATGCGCTACGACTGCGACGTACCTTCATCTTCCCACTATAGACGGGGTCCGACATGGCTTCAAACGCTTCCTGTTTGCATCTCTGCATAAAATCTGGAAACTTCTGGAAGACCTTCTGGCAAATGGCGCTCACATATTTGGCCTGGAAGACAGACGTTGAATGACTGAGTGGTGAAGCCGCTAGTATGACGAGTTACATTGACCAAAGTAAAAGGGTAGACTAAAGAAAACAAAGTGTGAGATAGAGATAGTGATATATACATGTCCATGCATTTATTAATTTATATCTATTCTGCGTGTATCCTGTATGTAAACAGCGTTATCAACAGAGTACCAATAACAATACAAACAAATTGTACCTGTTTCTTGCTGGTGCCACACGTGGACTGCAGCAAAGCAACATGATTTGCAACCTTCCTCAATATGGCCAAGTAAGTAAAATACAGCTCCTTCACTTCCACACCCTCAGAGTTGGTCTGCAACACAATAAATCATCCCACAACTTGGGTATGAATCAAAAAGAAACACAGAGTCAAAGCCCATGAGAAGGTGATAGTAAGCAGAAACGCACATTTCCTTAGAACCTTGGGCAAGGTTGAAAGGTTAAGTAAAAATCTGCCTATGTAATACCATACATTAAAAGTAAACAAATCTATTCAAACGAATGTATCCAAACTATGGGTAGAAGAGCAGACCTTATAACAGCAGCCCCGTCGAGCGCGACCACTTCGACAGTCGCACTTCTCTGAAGATCTCAGCAGCAAAGTTACATCCTCATCATCCAACACCATCTGATACACGGCCTGTTGGAAGTCGGTCAGAGAGCAGTACACCACCTAGGAAAACAAATAATACCTATAATAAGTATTAGATAAGGACCTTCATGTGTTTATACCACACTGTGATGTTCACATGAGCCATTGTTGAATTTACAATAAAAGAAAAAAAAATAATAATAATGCAGTAATTTCACCGACCATGGCTGCACACCCACCCTGTCATCCTTTTTCGGGAGCTGTTCCTTGATGAGCGCTTTGGTCCTTCTGAGGAACCAGCGGGAGATCCTTTTTGCCAGGGCTCGGACCGCCTTCCTACCGGTCGCTAAGGCTCGTTTGGTTGCGCTGTGTCTCTGACCCTGTTCAATCGGATCAGAAAACTTGTTCTTGAAGTGACCCAGGCTGCCCAGACAACCAGGTATGGCCCTATAATGAGACAAAATGAAATGAGAGCAGGGCTCGATGGTAACAGTTGCCCACGGCAACCAGATTGGGTCAACTGGCAACCATTTTGTGGCTTCTGGCAACCACTTTTTAACATAAAACTAGGGAAAGCAAACTGCAAAATGTGCACCCCAACATAAATAAATCTGTTGGATTAGTGATATTTAAATATTACTGTTACAGTCGGAACCAGAACGCTGCGCGTGCGTTGGTGCGTTCATTCACATGAGCACTGGTGCGCACAGGCACCAGTGAACGGCGGTATTTGAGCATTTTTTTTTTTTTTTCTTTTATCCATCCAAGAGAACGACGCCATCCACTCAAATGTGGACACGGCTCTAGTCTCTGGTTGAAAGCACTCCAAAGCGGTTCAGCGGTTCACGGGCTCCAAAAATGCGTGTCGGAGGTGATGCGTTCATGAGAGCCCGGAAAACTGTCGGCTACCACCATACCTATATTTCAGACATATATTTCAACCCTGTACAGTTAACAAAATTTTTTTACTAAAAACTAAAACTAGCTATGAAAAAACATTTAAGTTAAAACTCGACCAAAAAAACTCCAACTAACTGAAACTACATTGTGAAATATACTGAAATAAAATAAAAATATACAGGAAATGTCTTTGTTTAAGTCTTTTATCTAGTCAATTTGGTCAACTTTTTCAACATATAGCCATCACAATACAATAACCAGTTATATCTTTGTAGAGAGACAGCATTAATAATGAGCATGGCTCAGACCTCATCTGGTGGAGAGCTTATTTTAAATGGAAAGACACAAATTTGAATTTACCATTGTTAACAATGTAAATCCATATGCAATCCCCCCAATGCAATCCCCAGACGAACAGGACTGTTGAGATTCTTATTGTCTGTGTGGTGAGCATATACTGTACTGGGTGTAAGAGAGAGACAGAGACACATGCAAAAGTGTGACCAAACGAGTTTGTGTTATCGCAGCTCTTGTCTGTCTGTCTTCTTCCCCTCTGAAGATTCTAATTCTGTAAGTATTACATAAAACACTAACTCCAAAGAATTTTGTTTGGTAAATGTAATACGGCTTTTAAACATTCTTTTATGTCTCATTTCCATGATTAAACATACACTACTCACAAAAAGTTAGGGATATTGCTTTCGGGTGAAATTTCAGGATGAAGATAAAATGCACTGATGGCCGCCAACGATGTTGGAGACTTCAAGGAGGGCGCTATGCATCAGCCACTGTTGTCACCAGACAAGCCTTTGGTGGTGGTGGTGGTGTTACAGTGTGGGCAGGTGTGTCAAGTCAATACAGAACTGCCCTGAACTTTGTGAATGGTACAGTGACAAGCCCATACTAGCTGAATAACATCATTAATCCAGTCATTGTGCCCCTGCATGAACAACACAGGCCTCATTTCATCTTCATGGACGACAATGCTCCGGCTCATGGAGGTGGCATCATTAGGGAACGGCTGCTGGAGACTGGGGCACCTCAAATGGAGTGGCCTGCACTTTCTCCGGACCTGAATCCCGTAGAAAACCTATGGGATCAGCTGAGTCGCCGTGTAGAGGCTCATAACTCTGTACCCCAGACCCTCAATGACCTGAGGGCCGCCCTTCAAGAAGAGTGGGGTGTCAAGCCTCAATGCAGACAATAAGTCGACTTGTGAACAGCATGAGAAGTCATTGTCAAGCTGTACTTGATGCTCAAGGGCACATGACAAGTTATTGAGACGTTGACATTGGTTGTTGGCTTTTGTTTCAATAAATTGTTTGAGATGAGGAAATCACCATTGCATGCTTCTACTTAAATGCCCTACTTTCACGATATAATATCACTGTAGCATAAACCTTTTACATTTTCCATCAATTTCACCCGAAAGCCAAATATCCCAAACTTTTTTTGTGAGTAGTGTACGTAGAACTGCATAGTATCTTAATTACTCAATATATAAGGCGACTATAAATGGCAACCATATTTTCAGTTATGGCAACCAAAAGCTGATGCCTGGTTGCCAGCCTGGCAACCACTTTTAAAAGGTATTGAGCCCTGGAGATGCGACAGAATCTAGAAATATGGGAACGACTACGATATAGGGAGGGAGACTTGGTTATGAACAAAAAACAGATTAACTGCCGAGTGAACTTACCAGTCCATGACACACCAGAGCTCTTCCAGATTGTTTTGCAAGATGGTGCCAGTGAGGCCAAGTCTAACCTTAATAAAACAAGCAAACAAAGAAGAAAAATATCAGAAACAAGCCTATCATAGAGAATATATATTGTATAAAATCAGGCAGACTTTAAGTTGTTAGGTCCTAAGCACTAGGCTTGGGCGATCGAAATACGCAGGAGGACGTATTGCCCTGATTTTATGAGGGGGGGGTGCGCATGCACATAGAACGTGATGTAATGTGGCAAATGCATTCTCCCCATAACAGAGGTACCGGATTTATTATTTACAAGAAATGTATTTACACAAAACATCCAGTTTTTACTAAATCAAGTCCCATAGCAACAGAAAACAACGGGGAGATATGCATCCCGCACATGTTTTTTCGGAACAGGACGGAAGGGGACAGTCACCTAACTCAGTTGTGTTTCAAAATGTTGTTTCATACATAAAGGATTTATACATTCAGTAATAACAATTTAAAGGAGGACTAAAGGAAAATTGTTGGAAACAATTTTTGATTGACTGACCCCTCCTCTCCCATTAAGTAGACAAATCAGACACTGGTAATATCTTCAAAAAAGACACAAAAGAAATCCCTTGTTTCATCCATCAATCTTACTTGACATTTCAGCTCCTTCATGGCCTGAGTGATCTGGGATTTGGGGTTCTTTAACTTATGAGCCTCATCCACAATGACAGCAGACCAGTCTATGCTGCAGGGAGGAGCAGAGGAACTTTTCAGGTACAAATGCTGGTTGACATGTTTATTTTTAGTTTTTTTTAATCAAACAATAGATAGAATAAACTAATTAGAGGTGAAGGCTGAACATTAGAGATAAAAAAGACCATAATCTATCCATAATCATTTCAACACATTTTATAATTATTATTATTATTATTATTATTATTAATGAAGACTGATTGCAGTATTTCTGTTTAATAATGTTTGTGTGGCAGAATATTGAACAGTTACCAGCATGCAATGATCGTTATGGACTTGCAATTTGTGTTTGACAGTTAAAGTCTCAAAGTTAGTCTGTAACTACTAGAAAGCTGTGGTTAATTGTGCTTAGCGTGATACAATTAGTGGGATTTGATTTGCCAGATTTGATTTGCACAGTAGGCAGCAGAATGTACTACACATGAAATTAAATCAAATGAGTTAAATTAAATGTATAAAGAAACAGAGAAGCCGCAATATAATGGCTTTTGACTTTCTGGGAACTCTGTTTGTACTCCAATTTTTCATTATAATAATGACATCTAAATACAAGACAGTGATGTAATTATGGATATTTGTATTTGTAATATATTTATGCCGACCTATTGAACTGGTCCAGACACAGGCGGAGAGTCTCATAGGTAGTGAGGGCGATCTCAGAGCGTCCATTCTTGATGCGAGCCAGCTCTTCTTCCTTCTTGAGTCCGTGGATGAGGACACACTGGAAGTGACCCCAAGTGTCCAGCTCGTCCTTCCAGTTATAGACCACCGACAACGGGGCCACAATCAAGAAAACCTGAGACAGGTCACACAGGTACAAAGGCAAGGTTCTTCATAAGTAAAAAGAGAAATTCCTTTTATTTTAATTTATTTGACTCGAGTCAGATAATATCACAACCCAAATGTCCAGAAATATATCCCTGGACTATTGCTAACAATCCAGCATTAGCTATTTCTTGACAAGCAAAGGTAGAAATAACCTCCTGTAAAGGTATATTTCTATCAAATTTGCTCCTGCCACAAAGTTATCACAGATGACTATGTCCATTTACAAAATGAAACATACTTATTATGCCTCACTCGATTCAATGAGTGTAATATTTCTTATAATTTACAAGTGTGATTTCACTTTACTGTTTGCCTGTTTTCTTTTTTTGCTATAGTGCACGCAATTACCAGATGATAATGAAATGTACTCCCAATACTTGAAGTCTTAAAAACTAAAAAAATGATGATAATAAAGCCAAAGAAAAGGAGCGCAGATATGTGCAATCATAGTATTTTTGTGATGCTTTCCCTTTCAACATCAGCATTATATCTCAAGACCAACCTTTTTGGGTTTCCTCTGAACTGATGGCTGCTGCGTCAGTAGGAACTGAGGTCTGTTGTTCTCAATGTCCTGCCACGTCCCAATCTTTTGCAGCACAGCACCAAGAAAACCGATGACCTGGGGGAAAAGAAAGGGACAAAACATTTTACATACAACACAATTTACAAAACTCTGTAATATTATTGGAAAAAAACTGCCACAATACTAATGAGTATACCTGCACAGTTTTCCCTAAACCCATGTCATCCCCCAGGATACACCCTCTGGAGCGAATGTAGTTGCCATAGATGAACTTTATGCCTTCTCTCTGGTAATCCCTCAAATATCTGTTGATGGTGAATGGAACTTCCGTGCCTCCGGCGTCGCTCTGGGACAGCACCAGGGGCACGGCAGCACCGGGGTGTCTACAGTTGGGAAACAGAGGCTTCTCGTGGGAGTCCCTGCTCGTGCCCGGGCGCTGTACGTCCTCTTCTTTCTCTTTGTCCTCATCTTTATTGCGGTGAGGGACGTCCACGGGTGCCGCGGTGTCTTTCCTATCAGTATTGTGCGGCGGAGGTGGAGTGGAGCCTCTGGATTCTGGTCCCTTGCTGGGCACCATCTCTCAGGCTGGGAGTCAGGCAGCTGTCACCTTAATGCCATACTACTGCTAAACGTGAAGAAAATGATTAAGATGAGATTAAATTAGATAGATAGTTTAGATATGAATCCCAGGGGGGAAATCGTAATGTCACAGCAGCACACACACACAGAAAGAAAAGGCAATAGCAGTAAAGTTGTATCTATAGAGAATACTAGGGGGGGGAGGGGGGGGGATAATAATAATAACAGAAAAATGTTTAAATATGTTTGTTCTTTTTTTTTTGAGTGATAGAAGGGCTTAATCAGGATGCTATTACCTCCGAAAAAGGCTTACACACCATGGATGTCTGCTTAAACGTCCATCGGGCTGCATCTCCCTCCCCGCTCTGGAGCTAGTTAGCTCGTTTAGCCTCAGATGGGCTTCGCTAATGTCACAACAAACGGAAACAAATAAATATGCGACACTCACATTATATATAATAAGACAAAAAACATGAACAGAAATTAAAACAACGACATTTGTGCCGCACTAGAAAGTAAAATAGGGAAAGGGTTGCCTAGCGTACTGTGTCCGTATAGCATGTCCTGCCGGGTGTTTATGTATTTTGACATCGGTTCCTGCCCTTTCCACATATTCAATCTACTGTGAAAAATATTTGTTGTGAAATTATCCCAATTTATTCCGCAAAAATTGCAAAGTAAAAATGCTAAAATATTTTATGAAGGTGACCATGATATTTATTTGCCAAAGAATTAGACGGAGGGTAAAAGAAAGAAAGTGCTTAACACGTGCAAGAATGTGCTTCTTTTTTGTTCCTCCGTTTTGTTGCTCCTGGGTCACGTTTAAATAAAGTTTTATATTTAATTAAATTTAATTAGATTCGATTAAATTAAATAAAATAAAAACAATTTGAAATGAAATGAAATGAAATTGCAATTCATCAAATTTACAGAAATCTTGGCTATATTGGGGTTTTTTTTGCATGCAAGTATAAAAAACAGATTTGTGTAAAGACAAAAATAAAACTAAAATATTGTTTATGGGCTTTTTTTGCTGCTCGATGTTTATGATTGTATGTTTAAATGTTTCTTCCAGCATTAAATGTCTTCGCTTGACTAGAACCTACCAGTACCAGAGTGCTGCACGAATGAGTACTAAAACCCGGAAACCCGGAACTCAATGGGTTTTCTGAATGGGTTTTAGGTTCGATGCCTGGAATAAAGTCTTCGGCCTACGGCATAAAACACGACAGTAAATACCCCACATGGGAATTTTGAGGCTTTAAAGTGTCTTACAAGTGGCTAAATGAGGCTCCAGAGGCTGTCGGGGACATGAAACGTCACCACGCCGAACACGGAAAGTCGTCTCCTCGCTCGTCCGCCTTCACAGCCTCTTGGTCGTGTTTACACTCGCTCTTGCAGACGGTTCTCACTCAAACTCTCCAGGTTTTTGTAGAAGAGGTAAGCGTGTGAAATCAAATGACAAGTTGGAAGCTTAGCGGTGGTGGCGTTAAAGTCCTGCGACCGTGGTGTAGCTCCTTCACAGGCCTGTGAGGCCACACTCCTGACGTTTGCGTTTTACTTCTGGCGATTGCATTTACACTTCAAAAATCATAAAAGTGGTGTTTGTTGGTGAAGATGATCTTGCCGGGAAAAAAAAACGTGTAAAGTAAAGTATCATAACTTTTGTTTGCCACGGAGCTTATTTTCAACAACAATGCAAAATCCAATGGAAAAATCCCACGACCAATTTTTTCATGCACCCCTTTTGCAATTGTGCTGAGAAAGTTGACAATTTATTAGATTTTTTTTTTTAAGTTTAAGTTAAATCTAGTTTTAACTTTGGTGATCAGACCTAGGCCCTTTGAGGCAGCCACCCAACAGCAACAACGGGCTGCTGTTTAGAACTCCCTCTATCTCCAAGCGCAGATCTATTTATTCTACCTCTGTCTGCTGCAGCCCTTGTGTGTATTATTGCAAATGAGGCCAGGGAAGGCCCTCGTGGTTCAGCGGGAGAACAAGTGTGTGTGTGTGAGATCCAGCGCAGTATGTAAACCATTTGACATCAGTGTTTGGGCTTTCTTTATGGGAACATCTGTGGCAGCTGCCCTATAAATTCTCAGCGTTGAGAAAACAGGAACAGAAAGTTCCATTTTTGTATGGCAGTGTACCATAGCAGAGAGCGGACCGGGCCCTGCCTCATCTGGAGCGCCGGAGCCAACGTTTAGAGAAAGTCAATTTGGGGATGGAGCTTGGAGACAGTAATACTGTGTTTATAAGTAAGCATGGCAACAGATCATTTTGGAGCAAGATTGTTGACGGCTACAACAGGAAAAACCCTATTTTATTTACTTAAGTTGATCTGATCGCTGATCCCTTCATTTTATTTACAAAACAGCCTATTTTGATCCCTCCCTTAATTAATTAAAATGCTTTTTTTCCCCAGAATGTTTAGCAGGCTTGATTGCTAATGGTAAAAATGTTGCATTCCTCCAAGAATGTTCCCTCATTGCTACCCCTGGCATCACCAGACCAATTCGCGAATGTGTTTTAGTCTGGAATCTCTCCGTTCATTTTCCGATTTCCCAGGGGCGTTACCAACGAGTGCACGCCAAATTGTATGGATAGATAGATGGATAGAACCACAACCAATCAGGGCATTGGATAGACCTACAACCAATCAGAGTAACCGAAAGTGTGACGTGGCGCTGAGCGAGTGAGTTGGTCAATTCAATTTTTACAAACACATCGTTCTTATCAACAAAAGCTTTTATCGTCCAGTTTGTTTAATGCTGTCACGATGGCGGATTCAACAGACTGTTCCACGTCAGCGACAGCCATCTTGGTAAGGTGCGTAAACAGCGATAGCGGATCCAAGAGACCGTTCCACGTCAGCGGCGGCCATCTTGGTAAGGTACGTCAACGGCGATAGCGGATTCATCAGACCGTTCCACGTCAGCGGCAGCCATCTTGGTAAGGTACGTCAACGGCGATAGCGGATTCATCAGACCGTTCCACGTCAGCGGCAGCCATCTTGGTAAGGTACGTCAACGGCGATAGCGGATTCATCAGACCGTTCCACGTCAGCGGCAGCCATCTTGGTAAGGTACGTCAACGGCGATAGCGGATTCAAGAGACCGTTCCACGGCAGCGGCAGCCGTCTTGGTAAGGTGCGTCAACGGCGATAGCGGATTCAACAGACGGTTCCACGTCAGTGGCAGCTGTCTTGGTAAGGTGCGTCAATGGCGATAGCGGATTCAACAGACCTTCCACGTCAGCGGCGTTGGAATTGCTGTTGGTCATGATCGGGTGGATGAAGACCTGAATGGGGGTCTTGTCCGCTCCTCTCAGGATCCAGGAAACGCTCCATCTGCGTTCCACGGCTTCTCTCCCATGAGTCAGAGGGTCCAGCCCTGGCCAAAACCAATTAATGGCAAGCCAAAAATGACACTTTCGGCTTCCTAACAATATTTATTGCAGAGAAGGGAAAATGTGATTGATATTTAAAGTTTTATGTTCATTTGTCCTTTCTTTGTTTTTGTTTTTTTTTAAGTGTACACTTCATTAGTTTCACAGTAATCCATTAATTGTGTCAGATTCTGTCCTCGCTTTGGCAGGGCTGTGTGCTCGACTGAGTTTTTATGACGTCACCACTAGTGCTTGTCATGTCCACATGCTTTTAAATCAAAAGGGTTGAATCATATGAAGATGTTAAGTGTCTGTTTCTCTTCTTAACTCTGTAGTACAAGTGAAGTTTTCCTAATTTTTAAATACAAATATAAGATATACAAGTATACATATAAGTGTCCCTTATTAATTAATGACAACCAATAAAGGATGCTGCTTGATTTATGTGATAATAATTTAACAGGGACCTATTTTGCTTTCCTTATTTTCTGTCATATATTTATAATGTTATGTTGGATGTTCATATTAGACGCGGCCAAAGTGTCAAATAATGAACTAAACTAATGACAAAGTCATCGCTGTGAACAAAACGTTCAGGCTTCCGATCGCTCTGACGCTCTGTTCTCAAGGGCTTTTCCTAGTCTCTGCACAAGCTGACATCCGCTCGTCAAGGATTTCTTTATATGGTCATCCGCTCCATCTGATCCGCTGTGCCTTTCTCCAAACAAAACCAACAAAGATAGTGTGTTTTTACTCTAGATGCATTTATTTATTTTATTTTCCCGACCAAAAAATCCCGCGTCTGAGAGTCACAGTGCCGCGTCGGTGTCTCCCACAAGCTTGGAGCACGGCAACCAAAGTCGGAACGAACTTTTAAATGAGGCCTTGTAGATCTAATATGAGTGAAGATTCAGTAACTGAATTGCATATTTTTTTGCCTCAAATTTGTTCAGAAACAGATTTTACTGTACTGATAAGGAGAAATTAGTGAAAGTTTACAGAGTAAATAAGGCCCGGCGTAAAGCTCAAACCCTATTGGCTCAAAACCATGGGCTTGGCTGCTCCTTCACAATCAAACCTACAGGCACTGAAACAGCCCGTTCTTCGTTTTTAGGGGCATGTCACAATAGCTCGAATGCATAATCTGAGTGGTTTTGTTTTTTTTGCAAAAAAACTTCAAAAACATGTTTTAAGGACCTCAGAGACCTATATTAACAAGTGTAGAAAGGAGCATCATAGGTCCCCTTTAAAAAGAGAAAATGTTGATACTGCTGCTGCAGTATTTCAGATTCGATCCTAACAACAAACCAGTGACTCGAAATTAGAGCTTGTGTAATGTTTCCCTATTCCCCCCCTTTTTTATGGCTATGCCTGCCCCTTAAAATGTATTATTTCCGTAGTCTCCACTACTCTTCTTTTTCTTTTTTTTTTTTTTTTACTTTCTTTTGTAAATCTACTGCAAAGTAACATTGGGATTAAATGACTGCTGAATGACCGGACGTGCAAGCCGCCTCCAGGACAACATTTGGTAGCACCCGTCCCATCCAGGGAAATGCAAGGAGCCACGGAGGCTCAGTAGGAGACCGGTCCCTGCAGACTACATCCTTTCTTCACGCCGCTCCCAGCCCGGGGTGCTTTTCACTGGTGCTGGCAGATAGACAGTTGTTCAAAGGCCGCTATCGGCCTAATCTCATTTTAAATTGATATTATTTAGCATCCGATAATCCAGTGATTTCTAAAAGTAACGACGGCCACTGTAAATAAGCTCCATTCAGCAAAAGGCTACAGACAAAAAGCCTGCTGCCATGCTTTTTAATTAAGTTGTACAATACTTGAATATCTTCCAAGCAGCTTTGAACATAATCCAGTTTCTTTCTCACCCTCCTCCCCCCTCTCTCTCCCTCTCTCTCCCGCTTCCTCTCTCTCTCTCTCTCCCCCCCCCCCCCCCCTCTGTCTTTTTCTTAATTAGTGAGGCACTCAATTACACAAACACAAGGCACACTTGAAAGGAACCCTCTCGACATAGTTGCAGGAACTCTCCCCGCGTGGTGGTGGTGGGCAGGGGGGCTCTCGGACCCACGGCCGCAGAAGCGAGAGAGGGACGAGTAAAGCGAAAGCTTCCTCATTACTCTCTCTCTCTCTCTCTCTCTCTCTCTCTCTCTCTCCCTGTTCCCTCGCCCGCTCCCTTCTTCTTCTGTCATCTGTGATAAGACTCCCTCTGTTGACCAATTTGGAGAACAGACAGCTGTGATGATACCAATGATTCTGCTCTGTTAATTGAGTTACAACGTCGGAGCTTCCCAATGACCCCAATTGGATGCCTTGTCTCCTTTGTCCCGCGGTTGGATAGAAAACTCAGAGTTGTAGCTACGAACGTATTTTGATCTAACTCGCCTTTTCATTACACAGCTACCCAATAGAGGAGCCTTTTGTTCGTTCGCTTCGACCACGACGAGCACATCAAAGCGCTGTATGGCCAAGTATGGAATCTGTGCATGTGCGGCCGCGCGCGCGTGCGTGTGTGCGCGTGCGCGCAATTCGTGCACGTGCGCACATGTCGCTCCTGTGTGCACTTTGTGCGAATTTCTTCTGTTTTTCCAAATCTCTCGCTATCAAAGCCTCTGCAGGGCTCTCGCAACAGCTGATTCAATGGCCAGCGACAAAGGGCCGCAGGACAAAGATCCCTCTACTCTCTTTTTTTTTTTTACTTAATTTCGCCTTGTGTACAGCCACCCTTCTCTTCCTCCCGCCGGGCAGGGTTGACGGGCACAAAGCGCTTGGTCTTGGAAAGAAATATCTGGCCGCGAGACAATTTCCCCCTCTTCCACTCCTCTGAGTCCTCCCCTAACCCGACGCGAGCGCCGACGGGGACTCCGGGAGCTGCATGACTGCACGTCCCAACAATGAGGCCACACAAAAAGTACCAGCTCAGCAGAAGTGGACGTTCGTTTCTCAGGCGTTTAAGCATGCAATTATGTTCCCCTCCAGTCCCCACTTCACAATCAGGAGCAGGGGGAACACAACGTGGTGTCTGTGGTGGTTCAGTTCCTGCAGGGAAGATGTGGAGACAAGGGGAACTCTGCTGTCTAGATTGAAAGGGGCTTTTTTTTTTTTTTTTTGTGTGCCGGGGTTGTTAGTGGTTGTGGTGTGTGAAAGGAGATAAGCTTAAATAGCGAGCATGTGTATGGACGTGTACCAACGTCTATGCTTGTTTACATGTGCGACTGTGTGTGCGCATGCCACATGATGTTTGAAGGACAGGATTAAGGAAAGTTATAGGCAATAGTGTTTGTAAGGTAGTGCGTACATTTTTCAGATAATGTATATGCATGCACTCCCAATCCATTATATTAATTTGCATGTATGTGATATCAGTTAACTTTGTGTACTCTATGTGGGTTTTCTGCGGGATTGTGCGTGTTAATTTTTGAGTGCACGTGTGTGTGTGTCTGTGTTTTATGGGATGTTATCCGGTCAGGAGCAGCCCTGCTGAGGCATAGGCCATGCGTCCATGCATGCAGCGTACACATATTCCCCATATGGGGTCCAGAGGGGCTTTCAGGGCCAGTCCAAACCTCTGCGTATGGACCATTTAGCACACATTGCTTTCTCCTTCATGGTCGCGTTGCAGAAGTCGGAGCTGGAAACTTCACCCAGACGGCCCCACAAGGCAAAAAAAAAAAGTTAAAACTATGAGGATATATATATATATATATATATATATATATATATATATATATATATATATATATATACATCTTTATTTCAGAACATATAATTTCCATTCTTCCATTTCCATTTTTTTCATTTGTTCCGTTCTTTGACGGAGATCTGCTTCACCTATCTACGTTTTAAAGAAGTAAATTAAACTGTACTAACTTTTTTTTTCTGGGAAAGAAAATTACAGTAGTACTTTGAAACTCACGAGTTCAACTAATATTAAAATATGTATAAATTGGCTCCTAAAAAAAATGACATATTAAAAATAATAATAATAAACAATCAAACATGTAACATAGAGTACAAGCCACATGCATGTATGAACCCAAGCCATCGCCACCAGTGTCATTTTTACTGACACTGTCAGAAAATGAGTTAGGAGTCACCTCAAACCTGACTGAACTGCGCTGAACTGCCTTGAAAAACATAGTCTGAAATAATGTTTTTGATTGACAGACATTTTGGGTCTCTCAAGTCATTTTTTTTTTTTTTTTAATAAATTAGCCTCAGGCTTCCTACATACATGAGAGTGTCCCGCAAATTTGAATACATTTTTGGTGGAAATCATTTGCATTGACGCGCGCACACAACTGAAGTTCAGTTCCTATCCTGGGAATAACGACACCAGAGTCCAGACCCGTGACCTCTAACCTCAGTCCTCCGCAGATTGGACTTTTTCCTCTTCCTCTATCTCTCCCTCCCTCCCTCCTTCTGCATCCCTCCCTCCCCGGTTCTTTTTTCGTTCCAGTTCTCCTTATACTTTCTCCCTCCGTCCGTCTCGGTTTCTCCACTTGCTCTTTGTCTATGTGTCTGTGTGTGGTCTGGAGACACTGTAAATCCCCGGCTCACCCACAGTGCCACCCAGCGCGGTGCTTAGGCCTCTTTATCCACAACATCAGCTGTCTGCTTCCATGCCAGGCCGACCGGTTTAATGCCTTTTTTATGTCTTTAAACGTCCCCATGGAAGCCTTAATAAACTCCTTTTTTACGCATACAAAAGCCCCGACACGCAGCCGCTTTGATCGATGTGATTAATAGCAAACACACTTGTTTGTTTGCAGCTCTTATGAATGTTTTTTTGTCCCGCAGTTGCCCCGGCGTCTCCGACACGCCGCGTTGGGCCACGCCGCTTTTGTCTGAGCGTTGCTTACGGAGTGTAAAATGAACGCCGCTGTGGAAGCCACGGAGCCGTCGGAGTACAGTGGAAATGAATACGATTTAGAATGGGTGAGGCCGTCTCCTTCCCTTGACCTTTCCAGAGCAGCCACTAGAGGGAATCACTTTAAAAAAATTCTGTGGTTGCTGGCTTTGTTGTCACTCCACGTGCACGCACGCACGCACGCACGCACACACACACACACACCGTCTACCCTCTTACAGCTGAGGCATTGTCACCCATACCGACACCTATACCCACCCAGCTGTGTGCGAGCGCGTCCCACCCACAAACATATCGGTGAAGCACACTGATTCATTTCTGTCAGCGATGGTTCAGTCCGAGGCCCTGGGAACAGCAGAGGCGTTGAAAAAATTTTCGAGAAACTCTCAAGCGCCCAAGTGGTGTCATGGTCAGGCAGGCTGGGTGGTCTCGTAGGCACAAATATCGTGGTTAGCGTCTCGACCGGCCCCTTCCACGGTTCACATCGGCCCGTTCAAACAAACAGTGCGGCAGAACACACTGCTGCGGGGGAGAGAGAGGGAGAGGGAGAGGGGGAGAGAGAGAGAGAGAGAGAGAGAGAGAGAGAGAGAGAGAGAGAGAGAGAGATGACCCGCACTGGAACACAGGCTTGGCCAGGCTGGGATAAACTGACCCCTAGGAGGGGAACCAGAAAATGCAGATGGCAGAGAGGGAGTGAGAGCGAGAGCGAGAGAACACGAGGTGGCTGATGGGGAGGAAGGAGAGAGAGAGAGAGAGAGAGAGAGAGAGATCAACAAATACAGAAATGATAAAGAGAAGAAGCTAGCGGGGGAAACGGAGATAGAGAAAGTAAGAAAGTAGAGGAGGGAGAGACAGAGGGAGAGAGAAAGGGAGAGAGAGAGATGGAGAGAAAGAGGGAGAAGGAGGGAGGGAGAGACAGAGAGAGAGAGAAAGGGAGAGAGAGAGGGAGAGGGAGGGGGGGAGACGGAGAGAGAGAGAGGGGGAGAGGGAGATGGAGGGAGGGTAAGACAGAGCCAGAGCAAGAGAGAGAGGGAGAGGGAGGGAGGGTGAGAGAGAGAGGGAGAGGAGAGGGAGAGAGAGGGGTGAGAAAGGGAGAGGGGGGGGGGGGCGAGAGCCCTCTCTCTCTCCACTCTGTGTGTGGTCTACTTACCTCCAGGCTTGTTCCGGGGTGAGCAGATGAGTGCTCCCTTCCTGGGCCCGGGGAGGAAGGGGGGAAAGAGAAAAGCAGCAGAAAGAGAGAAGTCGACACAATAAAGGGAATGTTTGCCTTCTGCTTGTGTATGAGAGCAAGCGAGTAAACTGGTCTTTCATGTGGAATGAGCAAGCAAACACAGGCATGTTTGGCCTGCCATGGAGAGATTACCGTGTGTTATTTGCAAATATATCGGCTTCCCACCAGCGCTATTCATTAGTCCATCACCCTGCAAGAATGAAGCTTTTTTTTTTTTTATATATATATCTGATTCTCTGGATTTTAAACAAAACACCAGAACTGTGGGAATCCCAGTTCTTTGTGTTCTGCCAGAGTGCTTTTGTTTGTTTCGGGGTTTAGATGAAATTGTCACGTAATATTGGGGATGGTAGCTCAGGAGGTAGAGCTGGTGGTCTAGTGATCCAAAGGTTGCTGGTTCGATCCCAGACTCCTCCTGCTAGCATGCTGTAGTGTCCTTGAGCAAGACACTTAACCCCTAATTGCTCCTGATGGCTGCGTCCGTCGGTGTTTGAACAATTGTAAGTCGCTTTGGATAAAAGCGTCTGCTAAATGACTAAATGTAAATGTAATGTAAATGTAATAGATTCTGGGCTTGAAGATATAACTTTGTGACTATACTTTCTGGGCTTTTTCTTTTTCTTTTTTTTTTTTCGCCATTTTGTGTATTGACCTAACTTGTATAAACTGTAATCTTCTTTAAGGCTGCCTTGAGACATGATGATTTATTTGTTGGTGGAAAAGGCCCTGTGATTACCACGCAGTGCGTGAAACCTTCACTAAAGTCAAACTTATAACTAAGTAATTACAACAATCAAAACATCAGTACTATTACACCCTGTCACATGTGTATATATCATTGGGGTATTTATCTTGGAGCAACCAGACTGGTTGCAGACAGGAAGCATAGCTGGGTGTCAGCCTAGAGGATGAGTCTATAAGTAGAAATGCTGCTGTTGGAAAGGAAAATCCAGAAAGGACAGCTTTCCAGGAACTGCAGCAAAGAAAAAGGACCGTTGCCAACATTGATATCTATATATTTATGGAGACACTGTTTTGGATTTGACAGAATCGAAATAGTTAGAAAAACAACATTCGGAAAAAGCACGAGACAGAACAGAAGGTTCGACGGTCCTACAGCTTGATGAAGTGTTGCAGCCAGCAGCCAGCAGAGACAGATCCAGCGCTGCGTAGATGGAGGAAACAGCGCTGACTGTTAGACACTTCTCACAATGGAGGAACATGTTCATGCACACACACACGCACACACGCACACACGCACACACACACACACATACACACACACAGGGCCAAGTTAACTCATTTTGAGGCACTGGGCAATGAAACAGTGTTGTAACACTCGCGTCCAGCCCTTCAACTTGGACTTAACCCGGACTCCAGAATTGATGACTCAGACTTGGACTTGGACTCAAGCATGCCTCAACTCCATTTGGATATGGGGATTCGTCAGCATACAGAGATTTTTGCAATTCGGGATTTAGCTTAATCGATTGATTGCAATACACTGCCCTAAATCCATCACTGACCGCTGATTGACTAGACCTGTACTTTTTCTCAATAGGAGGAGGTATGTATATTGTCCTATATATTTCAGTGAATTATAAGCACACACAGCGAGCCCAGCCACCCTGCATCGAAAACTCATTGCAACATATTCTATATATGATCCCATTATTATTATCCCTTGATGGCATGTACTGTATAATATAGACTGATCAGCCACAACATTAAAACCACTGACAGGTGAAGTGAATAACACTGATCATCTCATTCCAGTGGCACCTGTCAAGGTCTGGGATATACAGTATCAGGCAGCAAGTGAACAGTCAGTTCTTGAAATTAATGTGTTGGAAGCAGGAAAAATGGACAAGCATAACGATCTGAGCGACTTTGACAAGGACCAAATTGTGATGGCTGGGTCAGAGCATCTCCAAAACGAGAGGTGTTGTGGGGTGTTCCCAGTATGCAGTGGTTAGTACCTACCAAAAGTGGTTCAAGGAAGGACTTTGACTTCACTCCCCACGTGCAACCCCCCCATTCCTTCTCTCTGTCACTGTTTAGTGAAAGACTCATTGATGCACGTGGGGAGCGAAGTCTAACCTGTCTGGTCTGATCCCACAGAAGAGCTACTGCGGCACAAATTGGTGAAAAAGTTAATGCTGCTATGATAGAAAGGTGTCCGAACACACAGCGCATCACAGCTTGCTGCGTATCACGCTGTGTAGCCACAGACCGGTCAGAGTGCCCATGCTGACCCCTGTCCGTCGCCGAAGGCGCTTACAATGGACATGTGAGCGTCAGAGCTGGACCATGGAAAAGTGGAAGAAGGTTGTCTGGTCTGATGAATCATGTTTACTTCTACATCATGTGGATGGCCAGTAGAAGGACCAAATATCATTCCCAATGCCCCATACCTGCGCAGCACCTCCCAGATTCCCTTGTAGAACACGGTTATAAGCCTTGTCCAGATAAACAAATCATATATAAACAGGATTAGTAAACTCCCATTCCCCCCAATCATCTCCAAGAGGGTAACAGGCAAAATCTTGAATCTAAGGTTCATCTGTCGCCCAGTGTCTTCTTTTCAGCACATTGGCCGATGCTTTTCCAGGGAAGCTGGGAAGTGGGATTTCCCACTAATTGGAAGAAAACCTGAGGTCCCCTTTCTTAAAGCTAGAACCCCCAATCCGGCCTGCCAGATGCACTGTACCCGTAGTCCCCACCACATTGACGACTCATCCAAGACCACCCAACAGCATTCAGAAAATCGGAATAATCTTTGGACAGATCTTTGGACAGATCTCATCCACCGCCTGGCGCCTTGCCATTGAGGCACTTCCTCACCCTAATAACAGAGGTCATCGGGGCGGTGAGGAGGTGCCTGAGGGAAATGGGTTTCAGACCCCCCAGAATCCTTGAATCTTGCCTCACGCCCTGGAGGGTGTTTGTCCCTTGGGGTTAGGAGTTCAGCGTTTCATCCACCTCCCAACAATCAAGCCAATTATATGTTGTACATTTTATTACAATTCTCTCTCTTTCTCTATATATTTTTTAATTCATTAATAAAATGTGTGTATATATATATATATATATATATATATATATATATATATATATTTGTTATTATTGTATTACTACTATTATTAATATATTATAAATGTAATTAATTTCTATTAAAAATATTATTAATTTAGATCTATCTATATAGACATTTGTAGGAAATTTTAATTAGGGTGTACCCACCCACCAAATTCAAAATTTGGTGGGTGGGTACCTGTTTTTAAAAACGGTAGTTGAGCATCACTAAGCCACAATAGAACCATTCAACATTCTCTTTCTTACTGTTTTAAAATAAGAATGTTATGATCTCCACACGTTCAACATGTCACCACTAAGTGATCACTCAAACCTACCTGAGCACTTCCCTCCGTTTTGGACAGGTGGAAACTGGTTGCAATTTCTTCTGCGTGCAACACCCATTGTGAGCCCCCTAAAGTCAAACAGAGGCCAACTCTTTCTTGGTTGCCGGCTGGTGGACAGGGATGTGCATGAATTGATTGCTGTGTGCCCCGAATTATGGAGACCCATTTTCTGCTCTTCAATAAAGAGTCTGATTGGTCACAGGTTTGGGGTCCCACCTAAAGTCTGTTTCCCCTATAAGTTTCACTTATAGGGGGAACAGATGGCAAAATTAGACAACGCGTGCTAGATTTGAATTTCAATCTACCGGTTTGGGACAAAGCATGTTTTTTGGAAATATTTACATCCGTTTCGGGTGAGGCTCGAGTCGGTTTAGATTTGATTCAGAGTTTGATGTTTAGACAAACCACCCAGAGGTTTTATAGGCCGCCTCACCGGCAAAAAGGGTCCATGAGGCTGGAGCCTCTCACGATGTAACAATGCCATATGGGACATTTAAACCTCTTTCAGCAATGGATGGACTGAGGCTTGTAACCTTGACATGCATGCAAAATCAGTCAGCGAGAAGGCATCTGCTGAGTGAAAACACCAAGGCATGAAGTGTTTATTTAGACAGGATTTATTCTTCGGAAAGCCCGCATGTGTTGAGGCCATCATCGTAAGCCCGGCGCAGCCCGTCCCGCGGTCAGGATGTCCTGTCCTGACATATAGAAATAATCAGTTTCATTAGTCACTCTCTGGCTCACAAACACACAACGAGGCACATAGATCTTGACGCACAGACAGGTTCGCGTACACCAGGGGAACACATACCCAAATATGGTGACACACACACACACACACACACACACACACACACACACACACACACACACACACACACACACACACACACACACACACACACACACACGTGCACCTTCACGTATACACATGCTGCCAAACATGCATTGGCGTCAGCGGTCCTGCTTGTTCCATCCATTCCGCGTCCTTTTCAGACAAAGCCCACTTTCTATACTGCAAGATTTCCATGCGCCGCCGCAGAAGAAGTATTTATTTTATACTGTATATCAGTTTCTTTCAGCCCCTGAACTCTGTGTGGAACCATGTGTGTCATGTGTGGCACAGTTATAAGACTGCCTTAATTTTGAACAACAGCAAAAAAGTGTCCGTTCAATATAGTATTTCGTTTCACAGTTTAAGAAGTGTAAGGTCAGCATTGTAAACGATATATTCTGTTATTTACATTGGATTGGTGGGTAAAAGCCCAAGAAGCTCATCTCATCGCATCTCATCTCATCTTAAGACAATGCAAAAAAGGAAACCATTGACATGTGGCATGGTGGTCTGAGGAGGTCAGAGGTGCTGTCTCTTCGACAAATGCAGTAAAAGACACACACACACGCACGCACACACACACACACACACACGCACACACACACACACACGCACACACAGACACACGCACACACGGACTTCCACATTCTACGCATGCAAACACATGTAGATCTACTACAGTGGCGTGGTGCCTGGGGGCCTTTCCACAGGGCCCCATCTTTACTGCTACATTTGTCAGTGTGTACAAACCCATCGAGATGTTTCACTTGACGGGTCAGTGACAGGGCTGTATGGGCGGCATTGTTCTGGCCCAGCCTCGCTTCTCAAAAACGGCTGTCGGAAGACAGCGCCGTCCGTCTCATGGGTCCGACACGAGGGTTGTAACGTGAAGCCGTAGAGGGGGAGGGGCGTGAATATTTCCTTCAGCGTTTGATGGGTATGTTGACATTAAAAGACTATTTGTCGGTGGCGAGGGCAAAAATAAAAGAAAATTGTAAGACGTGTCGCCCTTTCTTGCAGCGCGACGTCGTCTTTCTACATGACTATCTGTCGAAGTAAAGAGAGAAGCCTCCTGATGTATTGGCAATAGCGATGCATGGCATGTGTACACCCCACAATTGGGAAAATATCATGTTTGTATGGGATGATTTTCACAAATAGTTTAAAGTGGAAATCTTGAAGATCGTTTGTGTTGGTAGATTACGCTGCAAGTCCCTGAATTCCATTCGAACTTGCAACTTTTTTCGATTGGTTTTGTTTTTCCTGGTCATTTGAGGTGGTGCGGAAACGCGGCTGACTTTCGCTTCTTGCGCGTGCTCGATCTTTGCATTCTCAAAGGGACGCAAAGGCGGACCCCGCCGCCAACGGAGGAAACGGCTATAGAGTGTTTCCATAGCCGATAATCTTATCTTTCCACTTTTAAGACAAAAAAAATATATATATATATAGAATGCCGGAAGAAGCCTGAAAAGGAATCTGAGTTGGATTGTGTTCCATGTTTCTTAATAGCGCATCATTTCATAGAAAAATATGTCATGTCGATTTACAAGGTTGTCTTTAGCCTGAGGTGCATTCCCATCTAGATTCAGAGGTCTTACAGGCGTGCCTGTGTGGGAGGACAGCGTGTGTGTGTGTGTGTGTGTGTGTGTGTGTGTGTGTGTGCGCGTTCCAGCATGTGTGCACGTGCCTGCGTGTGTGTGTGCGTGTGCTTCTGTGCGTGCTTCCACTCATTTTGCATTCTTGCTTGTGTACTTGCTTTTTGTTTGCGTCGGGCCGTGTCCCTGCATTTCTCACACCTCCAGGCTAACGAGACGCGTTTACCACCAAGGGTCCAGCGTCCGAGAATGTCTACGATGATCTGTTAAATATAATGACGGCTCGGCCTGTCTCCGTGAATCAGGGCCCGTCCCGTAAAGAGAAGAAAAGGAGGGTTCCCCCCCCGGAGGCAGATTTCGGGGGCTCTCTCCTCGCAGCACAATGGGGTTTTTTTTACGCACAGGTCTGGAGAGCTGTAACCGCACTGTGTGTACACTGCCACCGCTCCGCGCCGTCTCCCGAATACAAGTTGGGAGCCGCATCTGACTTTCACTGCCTTTTTATTGTGAGAGCCGCAAACTGCCGCTGCGTTTAAATTCGGGTCTCTTTACGGGGGGCGCCGGAGCCATTTTTATGTTCCGTACCTCCGGCAAAAAAAAAAATTCAAAAATGCGCTGACAAAACACAAAGATTGCTGGTGTCCGTCCGTCACGCGCCAAACGCTACCGCATTCTCTCTTTTTTTTCCCCCCCCGGCGAAGCAGATGCAGGGAATCGTACCGCGCTCCCGAGATGGGATCAGGAACGTCAAGGATGATATCCTCCAAAATGTTGACGACGCGGCTTCCAGTCGTGGAAAACGCGACATTTGTTTTTTTTCGATAAAGATAACACACATAGGGCGGGTGATTCTGCAGTTACGGGCGCTTCTGGCGGTGCAAAATGTTCAAATTGAAACCTCGTAGAAATAGCGTTCTTATACTATAGATGTCATGTTCCACATTTCCAGGATGACCCAGGTGTGGCTGTACTGCTGGGGAACTAACTCTTCCACTGTCACTCCTTGGCGCCTCAACGATGAGTGATTCGCTGATAGTAAAACGCACGTCATGACGACTCTTCCGGGCGAGAGTATTGTTTTCTTAAAAAGTCGCATCCGCCGATTCTCTCCCCGTGCCGAACGTTTGTCGGGGAAGCAACAGGCCTGCGGGGCCGCCACTCCGGGCCCAGGCGGAGCCAGATGTGGCTTTCTGGACGCTGATTGTGTTTGTCTTGTTTACTAACACAGCGGCGGAGCGGATTCCTTCCCTCTGACCTTTCTTTCTTTTCCCCCCTCCCCTTCGGATCTATATACACAGAGCCCTCCCCCGTTTGACATAAATCACAAACAAAGAACATTTGGGCCCTGTCTCGCCGAGCGCGCTGTTTGTTGGTGGATGTCACTCCGGTTCACGGCTGATGCCGTCTGAGGAGGAATAACGATGTTTGGGAGCGCGTCCTGCACCCCGTCGACTTGAGGAAAGCCGCACCGCAGCTGAGCAATGGGACCGGCAGTGAATGAAGTATTCCTGGCCGGAGATATTTCCTCTAGCGTGTGGGATACGACCGAATATGTCACAAATTGATTGCACATGATAATGAAGTGTAAATAACCGGTTTGGAGAAATATGTTGTTGTCTTTTTGGTGGCTTGCTGCAATTATTTTTGATTCTTTTGCTCGAGAGATCTCATATTTTATCCGTTTTTTTTTTTTTTCTTCAGCTGGCACTTTTATAAGAACGGCCATGCGTGTGCTGCTCTGCAGTATATGCTTTTTCCATTGCTGGTGGCGCGGTCCGCCTCTCCCCGGAAAGAATGCAAGGATCGGGCATGTGCAAGAAGTGGACGGCCGCCAGTGAATTTCATGAAGCAGCATAGCTAGTTTGTGGTCTGTAAACTGTCGATATAGATGATTATTCACAAAAAAGAACAGCACCCTTGGACAACCAGATAGAGAAGAAGTGAGCGTCTTACACAAGGGAAAACATTAACCGGTCAAATGAAATTCTCCGATGGGCGTTGTTGGAGCGCAATCCACCCAACACAGATGATTGCATGGAAATCCACTCTAAAGCTCTATTAATTAAAAATCCTGTGAAATAAACTAGCTCAAACACCGACTTTGGTGTGTAAAGGAACCGTGAGATGCCATTGTTCCGGCAAATGTCAGCCTCTTATGCCGGGATTTTGACTCGATTTTGTCATGGCCGACAAATTTCCAGTGTCAGGCCTGCATATAAACGTCAGGAATGACGAAGGGGCACCTTTACGCCGCATAGTGTGACGTAATCCACGAACAGTCGCGGGGTGTCCCGGATGCCCCACAACACCCCGAGTTAAAGTCATGCATGTCAGTGTTTCTTGCATTTTCCTGCCTAGTCCTACGATGCAGAGTGCTTTCTGGTGCACATATCTGTATGTAAACATGTCGAAGAGAAAGGGGGATGCTGCTGCTGTTGCTCCGGGGACTGCCCATTGTTCCGAAACCCCATATTCCGAAACCCCGGCGGTCCGAAAAATGTCCCATTGCACCCGGAAAGGTCCGATGACATCATTCTCCATAATAATTAGCCCTGTGCTCCGGGCGTGTCCGGCGGGACGGGGGCTCTGTCCCGGCTCCGTCGGAGGGAACCCAGTCCGTCCGGGAGCCACGGGGAGACGTGGAGATGGAAGCCCGAACCGATTCGGATTGTACATCCACTGCCGCACCTACACCCGAACGGGTCCACAATCTTGCTTTTTCTTTCTTTTGTTTTTCTTTTCGCCCACCCCCGATGGCCTATGAACTCCCGTAACGTGGATCGGTCCGGGTCACACTTGCAATAGGGCTGCCAGCCTCCCGACCGGGACGCGGCAAGAATTCACGGCACCTACCATCCCCTAATCTGACGTGGTGACCGTCGTGAAAGACAAAAATATCGTGTCGTTTGATCCGAGTTTGGCGGTTTGTCCGTTTTCCCTCCTTTTCTAAACCACGGTGACAAAAGTGGGCCGACGCCAAAGTCTTTGAAACGCCTTCACGTCCTTCTCATATCCGCTCTGTCCTGGAACATCATGGCCAATGGAAAAGGGAAGTGGATCTGCATGGGAAACGTCGGGGGGGAACGCGGGAAAAAAAATAAAATAAAAGCCTTGTTTTGAACTTGGAGGACGAGCCGCAACCACCTCGACATCGGTAAAGACATCATTTGAGACAATGCCGTTTTTCAGCAAAAGAGTCCCACGGTTGATTTGCGTGGCCTCGGGGAGCCGACGGAGGGAGTTCAGGGGAGAAGATCGTTTGACGTGGGAAAAAACCCGGGAGGTTGGATACAAAACCTCACAATGTCGCTCGTAAAACATATGAAACACAGATGATGTCGGTTAAAGTGGAGAATAACACAAGAGGGGAGACTCCTCACATCAAACCACATAATCATACACAAAACAAAAATGCAGTTTGACATTCATTGTCGACACAGTGGAACAACACTTCCACGGAGGGAATCCGGAGGACAGAGCGATACTTTACCGTACTAGTTTTCACGGGTTAAATAAATACTGACAAAAAAGAACAAATCAAAGACAAATGTATTTGATTATAAATGTTGATAATAAAGTCATGTCTGAAGAGTTTCTACATCCTCTCGGAGTGAGTTTTGAGTTCATTTTGTCCGTAAATGACAAAACTGAATCACACACATTATTCACATCATAATGAAAAGGCAACCTTCATGCTTTCAAGGTCAAACTCACTCAATGCTTTATGTCCAGGGAGCCTGCAGGTTTTTATGACATGGTAAACCTCTTTTACACACATACCCCAAACTCATTGCACCTAACTTAGGTAGAACTGGCCGTTCTCTATTTTGCTGCCATGGTGGACGTTCAGTAAGGCAAGTTCATTCAATTGTTTGCCATTGTAACCCCAACTGTCTGGATGTGAAGTTCTGCACAGCGTGCACCGGGGTGGAGCTGCAGCCACCGCTGGGAATTTCACCCTTTTGGTGAGCACTTGACGGTGCATATACAGTGTACTGTATGATGGCGTTGTTAGAAGACCATACTGGGGTCCAATTTACAGATGCAGCCGCCTAGAATGGCCGCCTGGTCCTTGACGGGCTGGTGATGGGTCCGTGCTTATCTGAAGGGAATGAATGGACATATCCGGCTGGCAGCCGGCTGGGGGTGGCCATTCTGAGTGGCTGCTACTTAGTCACCACACACACTGGGATGTCACACACACCCCTAACAATTATCCTTATAATAGCTCACATTGTGAGAATTTTTAGACCTAGACCTAGAAACCTACCTTAAAATGATCTCCTGGTCTGGCTGCCAACTACAGGAAGATTATGGTATGGTTATGATGAAGATGGTATTTTTCTCAAAGTAAATTAATTTTGCAGAATTTTGTAATAATTGTAACAATTCCACGTTAAACCAATGGGGCTTCCGCCATTTCAAATTGAATTAAGAAAATATTAAATATAGGGCAAAATTAGCCTAACTTAAAAAAAATAAAAATACAACACAAAACAAAAGCCGAGCAAAATGAAACAGTGATTTGTATGATGGAGCTTTGGGTAAACATTGACCGCCCATTCAAAGAGAGATGGGAGCCTTGCCTTGTTAGTTGTGAAATGACTGTCTGGGATGTGTAATGTTTGTAAGCTGGGGCAAAAGTGGCTTCTCTTAAAAGAGAGACTCAAATCCAAGGCCACGCTTCCACGCTCTGTGCGAATGAGTTCCTCTCTCACCCTCCGGCGCTAACTCCCACCAACCATTGCCAACAACTGGTATGTGTTCTCAAATGAAACACACTCCCCAAATTGTTCTATTAGTAATAATAAAAAATATATATCAAAAAGCGTGTCGCTTTGCAACCAAAGCACAATCGTCCCTTTGTTAGAAATCATCGTGAGCTGACGGAACAGCCTCACTCCCTCTCTTCCTCCCTCAGTGTTTATCTCAGCCCCCCACCCCCCTACTGTGCATCCGTATGAGGTCGACCGATGTGTCCCTCCCTCGTCCGCGCCGCGGCTCTGGGAGGAAATGACCTCATGCGCGGAAAATGAACAGGCAGAGCATCAGACAGCAATAGCCCCTCACCTCGGGTCGGAGGTCGGGGGAGTCACGGGGGAGCCAGAATGTGTGTGTTTGAAATGTGCGTGAGGGCAGTCTGTGATCAGTTGTCAACACAGGACAGTTGACTGACTCATATATTTGTGTGAGTGATTCCACGGTATGCCTGGCATGTGCAACTGTGCACGGATGTGTGTGCAGATATGTTCCTTTGTGTGTATGTGTGTGTACACGTGTCCCCTCTGGCGTGTGAAGACGTATTGCTTTACCCTTGATCACTGATCAGTGCCACATGTTTGTTTGTGTTTAAACCTGTGTGTGTGCGTGTGTGTCTTTTAAACATTTGAGGTGACTACACTTCATCAGATGTGTGTGTGTATGTGTGTGTGTGTGTGTGTGTGTGTGTGTGTGTGTGTGTGTGTGTGTGTGTGCATATGTATGTGCCTTAGTTGATAGCCGTCTGTTCTTCAAAGTCACGCATGTCTTCTGAAGTGACCACACTAAAACTGTCTCAGTGTGTGTGTATGTGTGTGTGTCTTTAAATTTGTAACTGTAATTGCACTGTAACTGTAACACACAAACACACACACACACACACACGCACACACACACACACACACACACACACATATACATACAGACTGCGGTGTGCAATCAAAAGACTTTCCATATTAGTTCCCTTTCTTTCAAAAAGAGAAACACACAGACACAGACAGACACACACACACACACGCACACATACCACATACACATACACATACACGTAAACATACACATACAGACACACACACACGCACACACACACACAGAGTTCCATTGGACACATCCTAGCTCAGTCCAGACTCTTCTAATAACCATGTCGTGTCCCCATCTTTTTCTAGTTTTGGTGAATCAGCACATTGGCGGATCTATGTTTTTTTGTGTTTTTTTCTCTAAATGATTTCGTAATTGAGGACAAGTTCAACTCATCATCTCTGATTGCAGTCTCTGTCCAGATGCTTAAGGGAAGCCATTTGTCTTGTTTCAATGGGGACTGCCTGTCCAATGGAAAATTTGTGGGAGTTTTGTGCCTTTTGAGGCTGTTTACACATACAATCCCATTGACTGGGAGCCAGGATTATGGTGGTTGCTTTCTGTACGGTGTGTTCCATTAAAATGTTATGATGTGACTACAGGGGGCTTTACTAAAGTGTCTGGAACAGGAACGTAACGTTCCCCGAGTTTGTGTGTGATGTAAAATTAGCTTTTTGTGCCTTTTCTTCATTGACACACTGTGTTTGTTTATTTTTGTTTCCATAGTCAGAAACATATACAGTTTCATCTGCCCCAAGCCAAGGCATTAAATAGTGACTGTGTTCGTGTTGGGTTTCATTTTCTGAGGTATTTCAGCTTTTTGTTTCAAGCTTTCAACAATGGCACCACACTTGTACATTTAATGTATATATGGAACGAGCTGCCAAAAATGACCAGAGCGGGGACCTCCCTCTCTGTCTTTAAGAAGCACCTGAAGACCCAGCTCTTCAGTGAGTACCTCCTGTCCTAATCTACAATTACTTAGCACCACCTTGCAGTATTTATTGTTACACCAATGTTGTTGTTACACTAATCTCTGTCGCAATGTAGCTGAATGTTATTCTCCCTTGTAAGTCGCTTTGGATAAAAGCGTCTGCTAAATGACTAAATGTAAATGTAAATGTAAATGTATATTGTTTTATATGTACTCCATGTATAGGATGACGTATGATGCAGCTTTATCTTACCTTAACTTACCTTACCTTACCTTTCCTTATCTTACCTTAACTTACCTTACCTTACCTTGCCTTACCATCCCTTACCTTACAGTACCTTACCTTACCATCCCTAACCTTACCTTACCTTACCATAAATTACCTTACCTTACCTTACCTTGCCTTACCTTACCATCCCTTACCTTACCGTACCTTACCTTACCATAAATTACCTTACCTTACCTCACCTTGCCTTACCTTACCTCACCTTGCCTTACCTAACCTTACCTTACCATCCCTTACCTTACCTTACCTTAGCTTGCCTAACCATACCTTGCCATCCCTTACCTTGCCTTTACTTGCCTTTGCATCCCTTACCTTACCTTGCCATACAATCCCTTACCTTAGCTTACATTACCTTACTTTACCTTAACTTACCTTACACCTTACCATCCCTTACCTTACCATCCCTTACCTTACCTTACCCTTCCTTACCGTTTCTTAAATTACCATCCCTTACCTTACATGCCTTACCTTACCTTGCCTTACCTTACCTTACACCTTACCATCCATTACCTTACCTTGCCTTACTATCCCTTACCTTACCTTACCCTTCCTTACCATTTCTTAAATTACCATGCCTTACCTTACCTTTCCTTACCAACCTTACCTTACCTTACATTACCTTACCTTTCCTTAGCTTAGCTTTTCTTAAATTACTTTAAATGACTTTACCTTACCTTACCTTGCCTTACTTACCTTACCTTACCATACACTACCTTACCATCCCTTACCTTACCTTACATATTCTTACCTTACCTTACCTTTCCTTACCATTAGATTCCTCACCTTACCTTAATCAACCTTGCCTTACCATCCCTTACCTTAATTTACTTTACCTTATATTAGCTTACCTTACCTTTTTTTTTATAGTGCCTTACCTTATCGTGCCTTACCTTACCTTACCTTATCCCACCTTACCTTTGCTTACCTTAATTTAACATATTTTATGTTATCCTTATTGGCTCCTATACATGCTGTTCAGTTTCTATCCAGTCTCCCTGCCTTTGAATTGAACTCATCGAAACACATTTTCCTCTGTGTCGACAAGTCTTTGTGAGTGAGTCACCTTGTGTGTGAAAGCAGGGATGGATTGAGATGATCTGTCGGTGGAGACATTCTGTGTGTACAAAACAGCCCTTGGCAGTTGACGGTAAGTCAAAGCAATAATTAGAATGCAGTCCATAAATGCTCTTCTATTACACCCAGCTGTGTTTACATTCAACCATTTCATCAGAGAAAAAAAGAAGACGTTTTCCCATCTGTTCAACAACTAGTCCATGTCTCCCGCTCTCTGTTGGCCCATTGCAGACTTTCTCACGTCTTTTTCAACTTTCATCCCCGTTTACATGTAAGCGCCTTTGCTCTTTCTACCGCCACATTCCATCACACCTGGCGTAGAAAAAGTAGTCTCCCAAACTCTCTCTCTCTCTCTCTCTCTATCTCTCTTTCTGTATGTCTTTTACGCTCACTCTTTCTGTGTTAAACAGAGGAACCCTGTTGAAGTTCATCCCCTCTGGCCCAAGCTCTCATACAGTCGCTTGGAGTTTGCTCTGCAGAATGTTACTTGATGAATATTCACCAGGAACAATTTGGCAGGAGCGTCCTGACCAGAGGGTACCTGCATCTCAGACCAATATGCATAATTCAAGTCAGGGCGATTGATAGCAGGCTGTAATTAAGAAAACAGGTCTGTTAGCAGAATGACAGCCATGGGTGATGTGGCGGCTTCTTTCTCTTGCTCGTCTCAAGACCTCACAGTGAGCCTCCGCAAATTTAGTCAAAACAGATTAAATACCTCCAAACATGAATGACCAACGCACTCATGAGCATACACATAACACAGACACACACACACACACACACACACACAGACACACACACACACACACACACACACACACACACACACACACACACACACACACACACACACACACACACAGGCAGGCAGTCTGGAAGTGTGTAAGGTCGATTTCATAATCCTCAATCCACAGATGTGCTGCGCTCCAAACATGGGTTGCTCTCACAATCTATTAGGATTGCTCTAGATTTGGACTACAGCAATCGGCGACTTAGACAATGATTTCCTGGTGTTGAGGAGAAAACAAGCAGATGATAATTGGAACAGCGCATCGCTGAAGACGGGTCGCTGCCTCACTGTCTCTGCTAATATTTAAAAATAAAGGCTCTTCTATGATTGACTTCTTTAGTCACCGTTTGGAAACTATAGGTATTTATGTCAATGCTCCATTCGGATAATAGACCTCAAGTTCAAAGAGGCCTTAACATTGAGAAGTCATTTTCATGTGTTCTATCAAAACACGTAATATGTTTCCAGCGTGGGAAGCCAAATTTATGATTAAAGATTGTCCTTTACGAGACCGGTGCGCAACCAATATGTTCTAATACATTCAGGACACACTCAAACGATACAGTTTTCGTTGTAGTCTGCGCTCAGATGTGCAAACAATAGGTCTGATATTATACAACATAACTACTGAATGTGTCAAGGACGGCCTTCTCCATAGTTGGTCACATTTTTTGCCTTACTCTGAGGAGGAAGTTGTTTTTAAAGTCTTCCTAAATGATTTGTCTTACCTTATAAACATTCAATCACAAATTTCCCAGTTTTTAAATCGTAAATGCTCGTTTTGAAATAACGATGATTTAGAATCGTCTCTGTCGTGATGTCATGATACCGCGATCAAGGATAGAAGTATAGCTTTCACGGTCGCTTTTCTTTTTCTTCGTTCAATTCATCACTGGGGGATGTAGCGCTGATCTCTGTCTGCAACGCAGATGTGATGCTATGTAAACATTTGAAACAGCCACTTGATCCTTTAATTGAAGGTTTTGGTAGTAAAGAGAGACATCCCAGAACTGCGCTGGCATTCCAGATTCATTCAGATAGTTATTCCAGGGCAAAAAAAAGGCTGCTCCGACACATCCACCGACTGTACTGTTGTCTGGGGAGTTTAGAGGTGTTGACAATAAATGATGAACATAATTGACGACACGAGGGTTTTATGGAAAGTGATGATTTTATAAGTGGGTGTTTGTTTGCACAATTAGATCTCTCGGAATAGAACGAGGGCGTAGGACAAAAGTACACATCGCCTCTATTGTTATGACTTAATGACAGGTGGGACCGGCTGTTTTATGGAGGCGAATTCCTCTCCGGAGGGTAGCGATCTCCAGCCATTGTTAAGACCAGAGAAGAGGCTTTGGGGAGTAAACAGAGGTTTGGGCAGATTACGAGGTTGTTTTTTGGTTTTTTTTTTACCAGTGAATGTGTCACTTTTTCCAATGAGCCTCATAAAGAAACCCACCTCGGCTGAATTTAGGTAAGCAAGGCGTTAAGGAGCTCGATGTAGGTCATCGCACTTTCATTATACGGTCTGTTCTGAATGGCGAATACGTTTTTTTGGGGTTTTTTTATAAAAAGATAGATTTAGACGAATTAGAATTTATTTTAACTTTTCACCCCCTCCCCCTCTGTTCCTCTCATCTTTTCTTATTCCCCTCTGTTCCCAAGGAGCCATATTGTAGATATTGTATCATTCCGCTTATTTGTTGAGGGCCTTGTGTATACATTCGGAGCAGCACACGTTTCCTGTTAACTTTGGAGGCTCAACTCACTTCCAAAAATTACAGCTTCTCCAGCCAGTTCTGCAGAGAACAGACCACTGCCTTGTCTAAATAGGAGCCAACTCCAGCATTGTCTACTCCAGACCCCGACACGCACAGTGGCCAACCGGAGATCTGACCACTCTTTTCGGGTCCAAATGGGTCTAATGGGACAGACAAGGGGGTACGGTGTATTACATTGATATTTATTAAGTTTAGGCCTCTTTTTGGCATCTTGGTTTCCCGGGAACCGCGGCCAAATGGTGTGCATGTCGAGAATACGCTCCGGAGATGCACGTGCACACCCATGTCCGTGACATGCACTCCTGCAACACCTCATGGGGTCCTGCCAAATCAAACTCAGTCCTCTTCGCCCAGTTCACACACACATGCACCCGCCGTGTGTTTATCTTTTTTTTTCTGCCTTTGTCAGGGGATGTTTGGGTTTATCTACATTGTTTACAACGCAGAGCACTGCGAGCAATAACAAAATCAACCTAAATAATTCAAACATGCATCACAAATGAATGAACGATGTTCTTCCCTTCTTTGCTTTCGAGTCTACCTTTTTATGATGAACACGGGCGTTTTTCTATGACATCATCCCGTGGCGTATTGGCAAACCCCTTACCTTCCCGTGCTGCCGAACCCAGGATCCTCTGGGTTCTCTCCGAGCTGCCCTGATTGTACATACAAAGCCGGTCGGAAATTGGAAGAGGTAAACAGAGGCCAGGCGGTGCTGCGAGCTGTCAAACAGCGCCGTGTATGATTGAAGACAACCTTGAGCTGGAACATAAACATCCCAGCAGGCCCTCGCTGTGCGCTCCTCCTCACAGGCGGCCATGACGGACCAGGGGGGGAAGCCGCGCAGAGCGGGTTTGTTTTATGACTTAGCAGAATTGTTGGAAATGCTTCGCGTGTACTTCCAAGAGTGGGCACAAGGTGAGTATGCAGAGAGGGATGATTTGATTTGATTTTGATTTGATTTTGGTTCCGTGCGCACGTACGTGCGCATGCATAGGTGTGGACACACAAGCCCAAACAGGGGAAACAGTATGCGCCCTTCATGTAGTTTGTTTTTCTCATGTACACGGTCCTGATACATGTTTTACATTCTATTGCCATTGTTGCCATATTTATCACCAGTTATATAACCAAATATCTTGCTATCTGAGCCATCTGCATTTTTTTAAATCAACGGAACACGTCACCAGGAAATTCTCATTCCCAGGAATCCATATTTTCTTTTTTTTTTTTTTTTTTAACACTTTTTAGATTAGCTGTAGCAGGAGACAGAGCAAGGAAGATGGAGAGAGAGAGAGAGAGAGAGAGAGAGAGAGAGAGAGAGAGAGAGAGAGAGAGAGAGAGAGGACATTCTTACTTAATTGGGATCTTGAGTGCATTTGTTTCCAATAAAGAGGTGTGCTTTGTTTGCATTCTCTCTCTTTGCTGTTTTTTTTTTCTTTCTTTCTGTCTTCCTTCAATATGTTCCCTGAGAATAGTTTTAAATGGGTATGGCCCCTCTCTCCCACCTCGCCTTAGAATGGTTGGCAAATACAGCCCTGCCTGTCACATCCATTCATAGCTACTCATCTAGGACTCTCGCTGATTTAGGACTTCATGTGCCAGTAAGTTTGTTCATAAAGATGCTTGGATGGATACTATTGCTGTTTCCCTGCCACTTCAAGACGGTAAAACAACTTTGGAAGGTTTCATAATTCGACAATCAACAGTGAAAACAAATGATAATTAAACAATAAACAACGAGACCGTTCCATTACTCTCCCAAGTCAATATCATCAAATTCAACGCAATAGAACTGACAGCGAAACTGTCTGGGAAGCGTCAACAGGGACCTTGGTCTTAACAAAAGGATATTAATTCACTGGCAGGCGCTCGCTTTGAACTGTAATCCACCTGCAAATCATAAATATGTGCATGCACTTAACAGGGTTTTTCCGTTTTGTTTTGGGTTTTTTTTTCCTACAAGCCGCCGGCCTTGAGGGGTGTGAAATGCCCTGCCAAGGGTCAAACAAAGTGATTGGGTGATGAGGTCACGTTGGGACCGGAGCCCAATTCCTCCAAATCCTAAATGAACCCGTCATCTCCTTTCCCCTTCAAGAAAGCCATGTGGATCTCAGAAACATCGGCCAGACGGAAAGGAGTTGCACCACTTGCATTCTTAATTCTTCATTGGATGTTTTAATTGTAGACGTGTATAAAAAAAAAACCTTAAAAACTATGTTTCAAATGAAAGAATATATATATTTTCACAAATTAGTCCCTTAAGAACTGCCATTTAACCTTTCATCCGTCTACTACCTGCAAATTCCATACTGTGATGCTGAGAATTAGAGTCCATAGTACAATGGATGTGTGGGGACATATTGATACACGGTTACATATTTATAAAGTATAAATCTTGTATGGACAGAGTGGACATGAGCCTCATCATAGACGCATCACATAAATGCATTCTCTCATTATGGACCCTGGAACCATATTTCATAGACTTTTCACCGACTAGGAATTGTCCCCATCCGGGGGAAAAAAATAGTGTCCTTGAGCAAGACACTTAACCCCTAGTTGCTCCTGATGGCTGCGTCCGTCGGTGTTTGAATAATTGTAAGTCGCTTTGGATAAAAGCGTCTGCTCAATGTAATTGTGTTGATTTTATTATTATTAGTGAGCATTTAACAACAAAAACAAATCAAACTTACAACACAAGAACAAGCCAGCTATTGAATCTTTACACATTTTTTGGTTGGTGTAAGAATTTTGCTGCACTAAATTCGCTGTGCGCACTCCCAAAATCGTCTGGACAATGCGAGCAGTGACAATATATTATTGAGCGCAAATTGAAGAGGGTGAATTTTGATGGGATATAACTCCTATAGGCTGCAATTGGTACATCTGATATATATTAGCATGGCAGGGAATAAAAAAAAGGAAATATGCTCGTGTTTGGTCAAAGGTGTCTTGGCATCCTATGTACATACGTATTTCATTAGTTACCACAGATGCTTGCAATATAATCTCCCTGAGCATTTTACTGGCATATTTTTACAGGCTCAACAGTATTTGAAGGAGAGGACCGTTTTCCAGTCACCTACGGCGCTTTGATGGAGTCCTATAGTGTTACTATCATGACAACAGCCTCAGCACGTCTGGTGCCCGGGGATGGTTTAGTGATTAGGACCCCTGCTTTCGGGGACATAAGTACCCTTTATTGATGTATAGGGAAACATCCTGGAATACCATTCTCACCTGGCTCTCACCTCCAGGGCCCTGCTGTCACTGGGGGCATTCCTTCCGAACTTCAAAATGTCCCCATTAAAGACGCTTCGCCCGACATTCTGTCTCTGTCAGTAGCGAAAGGGTTATTATAAAAGCATACCTTTAAAATAAAAATGAAAAATAAAATGCTTCCTTCTCCCCTGTAGAACCTCAGCGTCACTGCCTTGTGCTTCAAACCTCCTAATTCTAATGCAAAGCGCACATGGGCGGGAATGAGATGTTTCCATGAACAAACAGGTCAGGAGATACGTAGCGCCCGCGGGGTTTAGAAAGCAGGGGAATATAAGACAAGAATTCCGTGACTGTGTCCTGGGATTTATTGGCAGGACAATTCCTCGGACAGGGTTTGTTTTCAGGCGAGTTTAACTGGGAAAGAAAATCTCGGCTATTACACCATTTAGTGTTTCCCTGTTTGATCAAACTCACCATGGAGTCCCTATACGTGAGATATCGTCACATGGTAGATGGTTCCCGCGAAAAAGCTTTTAAATACCCGGGAACTAACTGTAAGTCGGTTTTAAGTTAAAAGGGTATCGAAAAACGGTGAGCGGTTGGCTATAACTAACCTAAATAACTCACGACACATCGAAGCGGGGCTTTCTGACACACCATCAAATTAGACATATCAAAAAGAAATGATCAAAGTATGAAATAGCCCTGTGTGTGTGTGTGTGTGTGTGTGTGTGTGTGTGTGTGTGTGTGTGTGTGTGTGTGTGTGTGTGTGTGTGTGTGTGTGTGTGTGTGTCTCTCTCTCTCTCTCTCTGTCCGCGCGGGAGAGAGTTCACCGTTGTGCCTCGGCGTGTAGTGTTTACGGTTTGAGGCTGATCACGTGACAGGCGGAGGGTCCGACTCCCGGGACCACCCACGCGGTGAACAGGAACAGCCACGTAATTGTGAGCGAACCCTCTCCGGCGCCGTGCGCGCAGGGGATGGAGACCGGGGCGGATTACGACGGCTTCAGCAGCTGCTTTATTCCCCTCTCGTTTCCTCTTCATCAGAAGTGACAAGTTCCTGGGGATATTATCGATTTGTCCCAACAACAACAAAAAAAAACAAAAAAAAACAAACAAAAAAAAGATAAAACTCCCCCACCCGCCTCCTCCCACACGGAACATGGTGAGTAGCAGACTGGCGGCGAGACAGGAGGCTGAGGAGATTTAATACCGTGTGTGAAAGCTGGGGGCGTCTCATACTAACCTGGATAACCCCGAGATGTGTTGGGGGTTTTTTTCCCCCCCGCACCATAGATGACTAATTTCAACTTTATTGGAGTGCTATAACAATACAACGTAGACGATATTTACACAATAGATATAACACATTTGTCTCTTGAATCCTCGACTCCTCGTTTTGCATGCGTCACATCTGCCTATTCAAAAGACACAGGGTATTTCATTAAAAGTTAGTCTCTAATGAAAGTCATTTTTGGTACGTTAATAACAATAATAATACTAATGAATAATAATAATAATAATTATAGTAGTACAAGTAGTAGTAGTAATAATAATAAACAATAAAAGTAGAAGTAGTAGTAGTCGTAATAATAATAATAATACTAATAATAATAATAATTGTTATTATTATTATTATTATTATTATGCAATAATAAAAATACTAAAAATACAATTAATAATAATAATAATAATAATAATAATAATAATAATAATAATAATAATAATAATAATAATAATAATAATACATTTTATTTATAAGCGCCGTTTAACCAACCCAAGGACCTTTGCAGAGAAAAATATTAATTGTGCGTTTAACAAGGTATTTCATCTTCACGCTTCGGTCCGATCATTCACACAGGATTTGACGCTTTGCCACCTCATCATGGACTCTATTTACAAAATATTACAGTATAACAATATGAACATCATTAGACTATAAAAGGATTAGGGAGATAAAGCTTTGATTGGAACAGTCTGCGGTAATCAGCTTTTTATTTACATGCTGTTAACAATTAACATCATGGGATTAATATCCAAGTGGGGGGAAAAAACATAAAATAATAGAACTAATGGTTTTTTTTTACGATGCACAGTAACTGAGGAGGAAAAGTAGCTTCACATAAGAAATACAAGGAGAATACAATTTAATCCATAAACGCATTAATGAAAAAATATATACGTTATTGTATAGCGTGAAATAAATGTATTGTACGGGAACGGCCTGTTTTATACAAAAAAAAAAGTTTTAATTATTATATATATATTTTTTTTACTTTTTCAAAAGTTGAAAAAAAAAAAAAAAGTTGAAAAAAAATTACCTTTTTTACACATTTTTGGCAACAACCCCCGTCCCAAAAAGACGGGATTTGGAAAGCGCTGTCATATCACTGTATTAACAACTTAATCCATTTGCCTCTGCACTCTCCGTGAGACGGCGCAGCACAGGGACCCAACGCTTAGGACCTCCCCTAAAAAAAAAACCAAAAAAAAAAAAAAAAACCCAAACCCGCTGTAATTTGAGGCCCCCGACTTCAGCCATCACGGCGGCGGTAGAAAGAAAATAATAATGAAAAAAAAAAAAAAAAACTTTAAAAAACTGCCATTCTGACATTCCTCCAGCCCCCTCCAGTGTGCGTCTGGCACGAGACGGGGTTTTTTTGTTTTTTTTTGTTTTGTTTTGTTTTGTTTTTCGGGGTTTTGGGGTTTTTTTGTTTTGGGTTTTTTTTTTGTCTGTCCTTTTCGCAGAGAAATGCCCCCTTCGCGAAACCGCAAGGTCCGACTCCCCCCGACACCACCCCCCCCCCCCCCTCGCTCGGACGCGAACGCACCGGCAGAGCGCCGGGGGCCCCCGGGGACGCACGCACGCACGCACGGAGGGGCGGACGGAGCCCCCCGCCCGCCTGGGTGGTCCCTGCGCTTTAGCGAGCTGTTGCTAAGCAGCTAATAATAGTCGTGTTTGCTGAGTAATTTTTTTTTTTTTTTTTTTGCCCTCCCGGAGCCAATCCGATGCGGGGAAGGCCGGGGATCTGACAGCCCCCCCCCCACCCACCCCCCCGGAGGCGGGACCTCGGAGCTTTTCTCCCCCCCCACTTTCTCTCTCTCTCTCTCTCTCTCTCTCTCTCTCTCTCTCTCTCTCTCTCTCTCTCTCTCTCTCTCTCTCCCCTCCCCTCGACCTCCCCTCCCCTCCCCACCGCCGCCTTTCACCCCTCCTCCTCCTCCGCTGCCTCCAAATGGAGAGAGCTCTTTTTTCCCCTCTATTGAATCTCGGCCCGTGGGGAAGAGCGCACAGGACTTCGCGCAGAATGCTACGACTGTCCGATGTTCTCAGCCGCCGTTTTTGTGTGTGGGAGCCGGTCCGCTCGTTCGCCGCGGTATTTTTCATTGAGAGAGACCACTTTTTCCCAGGGACGACGCCGTGAATGTGCGAGGCGGGCGGAGACCTCCGGATCGCGAAATGTTGGGATGGAAGGCGCAGACTTTGACTCGCCGCCTCCGACCGGAGTATGAAGCGCTGCGCGGGTGCGGGATCGCCGAGAGGGAAACTTCGCTTTCGCCTTGGGATATCGCTGCTACACGCGTCCGGGGACACGTTATAGAGGGGAACACGACCGCCGCCGCCGCGCACTCCCCGCAACATGGCCTCGGCTGCTAATGTGTCCACCGAGCAGGGAAACAGAGACCCCGATCGGCCGAGGGTAACGCGGAGGAACAGGGGGGACTATGCCCGCGCCGCACCGCTGGATCTGGAGTATTTGCAGCGACCGAGCTACTGTGATGCGGGCTTTGCGCTGGAGCAAATATGCCAGGTGCTTAATCCACAGTATACAATACCTTGCGGCTCTACGGTCTCGAAGTGCCCGATTTGTGTCTGTGAAGTGGTGGTGGAGTGACCGGTGTGTCAAGCCGCTGGGTAACGGGACAGGAGCGGGGCTGGGCGCAGGGGTCCGAAACGAGGCGAGAGTTGTTGCATGGGCCAGAGTTTGTCCCAAGTTTGTTGTGTTTGGCCGAACACATGGCCACTAACTGCTAACGCGAGAGCCCCCCCCCCCCCACCCCCCGGAGCGGTCTCATCGGCGGCGGATCGTTTGCGATCCCCGTCGCCGTTTAACCGCAGCTCCCGTAACGGTCCCTCGCAGACTGTCAGAGCGAGGCACGCCGCATCCGAGCATCTCCATCGCTTCTTGTGTGTGTGTGTTTGTGTGTGTGTGTGTGTGTTTTCTGGGGGGGCCGGGGGGGCGGGGGGGGGGGGGGGGGGGGGTCGCAGCCGTCACGCAACGACCGCACCGCACCGGAGTGCACGGCTTAACCGAGGGGGGGCTTTGAGTGCAGCCGAAAGGTTTTGCGCGGTGGTGGGCTGAGGGACTCGTTCGCGGTCCACCTCGCTCGGAGCAGAGATCCATGTGGCTGCCCTCTTCCGTTCACAAATATTGTCGTAACCCCACTCCCTCCCTCCCTCCTCTCCTACTCCCCGCGATGGCTGCTCCGCTCCCCGGATCGGATCACACAGGCAGGCGGTTATACGGGAATCGAATTGTGTGGCGTGTGTGGTTTGGCCTCCCCACATGCGCCTTCCAGGGACCCCCGGCACCACCACGTGATGCTCAGGCACAACGTGTTTAGAACCCGGGTGTTTGCTTTGCTTTGCTCGGGTAGGTGTGCGTTTGGGTGGTGGTGGTGGTGGTGGTATTATGGGGGGTCGCGCTGTATTGTCCGAAAGATCCCACGACAATGTCGGGCGCCTTGGAGGTCCCGGTATACACAGACATCTGGGGCTGGGAAAACAGCAGCTTTCTCCACACGTTAGTCACAAACGTCAACCCATTCAGGTCCAACGCGTTGGAAACGCTCCCCGGCCCATTCAGATGACGCGCCGGTGGTCCGCATCTGCGGGGTTTAGGGAGTTTGGCTTGAGGCTGGTGGCGTGTTTAATTTTAAGTCCCTGAGCTGAGGAATAACTTCGTTGTGAGATATGATTTAGTGCAGACTCCCATCTATACTGTGGTTGGATAACAGGGAAACCAGTCATCACTGTACATCTAATGGCGCTGACGTCTGGTAAATGGAATAACGGTCAAGTTTAACCATTGATTGTTTTGCCGGGACCCCCTGGAACCTCTTGAGGGACCCCCGGGGGTCCCCCGACCGCAAGCTGAGAGCCACGGAAATAGAGGGCTTGCATGAATGCATAATGAATCTCCTTGGTGCATAATTACTTGTCCTCCATTCCAATCTGCTCGGCCCGTAATAACAAACAGTGAAGTGATGCCTGCGTGTGTGTGTGTGTGTGTGTGTGTGTGTGTGTGTGTTGTTGTTGTTGTTGTTGACTTTGTGTCACCGTGCTCGGACTCACCTTTCCAGGTATGAGGGTGTTTATTATGGGCCGCCGCCGCTGTGGCCGACAGTAACACTGGTGATTCTGGTTGTTTAGGGGAAGGCGACTGGGAGGAAAGCACCGCTGTGGCTGAGGGCGAAGTTCCAGAGACTGTTGTTCAGGTTGGGCTGCTACATACAAAAGAACTGCGGAAAGTTTTTGATTGTGGGCCTCATCATATTCGGAGCTTTCGCCGTCGGCCTACGTGCAGCTAATTTGGAGACGGACGTGGAGAAACTCTGGGTGGAAGGTAAGATACTCTCTTTTAATATACAGTATGTATATACGCGCACGCACACACTTAATTTAGGAGTTTGACATGTGTTGTTTTTGATGAAAAGAAAAATGCATATTGGATGCTGGAGAGGGGTTAGAGAGTTGCAGTAAACAAACTGTGTGTGTGTGTGTGTGTGTGTGTGTGAGGGGGGGGGGGTTGTTTATGATGTGGCAAGTGGCCAGATCAGATTTAAAAAGTGAGTTTTCATTTATGGTCGACCACTTGTTGCGTCAGTGCGGCGGGTTCCTTTTCCACGACACCACGCCGGACCCTCGCACACGCGGCCGGACTGGCTGCGATTTAACTCGCGTGTAACGTTGTTTGTAATTAAGTTCGTGACCAGCCTTTGGTGAGAGAAAGAATTTAGTCAAAGCCGCCATTTTGTGAGACTGCGTGTGTGTGTGTGTGTGTGTGTGTGTTCGTGTGTGTGTGTGTGTGTGTTCGTGTGCGCGCGTGAGTGTACGCAAGTGTGCGTGCGTGCGTCTGTGTGTGTGTGTGTGTGTGAGAGAGAGAGAGAGAGAGAGAGAGAGAGAGAGCGTGTGCGTGTGAGGGACTGCGTGCGTGTCTGCGTGGGGGACAGCGTGCGTGCCTGACCCCAGCAGTCGAACGTGATCCGCACACAGCTCGCGGACTGCGTGTGGTCCCGGGCTGGACGGCTCTCAACTTTCCAAAAAGATGTGTCTCCGGCTGAAGGGAAAACGCGGAGCGGGGAGTGCGGCGCACAGGGGAACTCGCGTGTTTGTGGGGGACGCACGCCCGCCGTTTATCTTCGGAAATACTAGACGGACAATGCGTATATTTCGGAAAAGTAAACAGAGGAGGGGGGGGGGGGGGGAAACCCACGCAGCGTGTGTGTCCGTGCGTGCGTGCGTCCGTGTGTGTGTGTGTGTGTGTGTGTGTGTATGGGCGGTGTTTGGAGGGGGCAGTGGGGTTTTCTTTTTTTTTTTTTTTTGTTCGTGCCTTTGATCTGCATTCCAGCACTTTCCGCGAGAGCCTGTTATTGAAGTCATGAATGGAGCGGCTCTTGCGGTTGTGGATGTCTACGGGAGGCGGGTGGGCGGGTCCACCGCGACGTAGCTCACGCGTCTCGATCGTACGTTTATTCCTGCGTGCCGCACCCCCCCCCCCCCCCACCCCCCCCCCCCCTCCTCTTCTTTTGGCTTATTAGTTCATCGCCGCCCGGTCCCGAATGTTAAAACCCATCGCGAACACTGACGTTTTTAAAGTTGGGACCTACACCCCCGGGTCGAAACGTCTGCTTCCCCTCTCCCGGGGTAATCGGTGCCTCGTTCCCGACGTCACGGTTCCGATCGAGTGCTGCCGATACGCGACGCGTGCGCAGTAGGCAGCAGTTAACCAGCGAGGAGAGTGTTTTTTTATTTATTTATGATTTTTTTTTTTTTTTTTGTGATTATTATAATTTTTGTTACGAGGCCAAAAAAAAAAAAAGGGGTATCGCATGGGAGAATATCTCTCACCCCAAAAAATGTCAGGTATTGAAGAAAGGCGACCTGATATTCTGCCTTTCCCCCCCCGCCCCTTTAATTATTGACATTTCCAATGGAGAAGCACTAGTTACATGTCATTCAATATTTTCCAATGATCCCAAAGCAACGGCGAGCGTTTATACTTGTCCAAAAAGAGAGGGATCGCATCGGTCCTCAGTTGTTTGTCAGTGCTTTCAAATGTAGGGTTCGGAATCAAAATCTGCGAGGAGACAATTTGGAATCCAATCCCCATATATTTCATATTTCAGTCATATATTTGCGAATGAGTGACGTGAGTGATGCGGTGATGCAATGCGGTTTAGCGTTTTTGCATCGTGTCACGCGGCCAAAACACTCATTATGCCCTCCCATTTGGAAATGATATTGACAGATCGGGTTAGTGTCAGTGCAAATCAGGCGGCGATCACACAGCTCGTAAGTAATTACCGGAACCGGGGATTACCCCTGGGGTGCTAGGTATTGTACACAGTGTCACTGTCTCCCGTGCTGATATATGGAGACTTGCGATGCAAACGCGCTCTCACGCACGCACACTTGAAGGGAGAACGGACCGCGGTGGTTTCCTAGGTCCTAAGACATGAGGGGTTCCAGATGCTGGAAGGGAGAGATCTGTTTGTTTAGATTAGGCTGCACAGCTGAGGGATAGATTAATTCTGCCTGGACAGTGGAACGCTGTGCTGGGCCGTGCTGCGGGACTGGCCCATCGTCTGAGAGGAAAGGAGGGAGTGGGGGGGAAAAAAAAAAAAAAAAAGGAGATACACGGACAGGACATGAGCGGCTGTTTATGTTTCATTTGGAACTGCCCTCCAACAGCCGACCCATGGTCGACCTCGCCTGGAAGCTGTGTGGCCCGGGGACGCGTGCACGCAACGCATCCAAGAACACACACACACACACGCACACACACACATTCGCACACATTTCGTCCCCCTACAATTGAGTGAAGCTACATTTTCACATCGGTGATCTCACCTCACATCTGTCGTCACCTGCTTTTCGGTTGTGCGCGAGGGGGGGTGCTGAGGTCCTTAGCAGCCTCCATCGCTGGCTCGGCACCAGAGCCGGCCGGCGTGTTTGTTCTACGGCCCATCACGTGCCACGGCGCTCGCAGGAATTGTCTCTTCTCACACTCACTCACCACTGTTTATAAACACTCGGACACGGGAAGTTGTGTTTATTAGACAAAGTGACGGAGAACGTTTGGGAGTCAAACGCGCTCTCCTGTTAAACAAGGAGTGGCTTGTGTCAGTTGGTTCCCGTGTTTTGCCGAACATTTTGGAAGTCGGACAGTTTGCATCCATATTGGAGGTAAATGGCTGTGATTATGTCAACCCAGCGTTTCACCGGAAGTGATTAGTTGGAATGGGGGGCTGTAGTATCGCCACCCCCATACACTCACACACAGATGTGGCTTTTACCCACCATGTGCCAATGAATGCCCACCGGCCCGGTAACACCCGCGCCATCACACGCGACCTCACTTTCCGTTTCCGAAATGAAATTTGTCAGGGCAATCTTGTCCAGATGAAGCATAAGCCGCTGCCGCGAAAAACGGAGGTGTGGGAGAGCAGACGGAGAAGCCCTCCTCGGAGTTCCTCCCGGCCCGCCGATGGAAAAGACGACCCATCCCCGTGCATTCTGGGAGAAGGCAAACACAGGCCAAATTGTAAAGAAAATAGCTGTGCCGCCTGCCTCTAATTAAAACGGTATCGCGTAAACATTGGCCTTCCTGTAGGACGGCCCTCTGCTCACTCTGCGAGAAGGGCTGGGGCTTGGGCTGTGGTTATTATGGGGTTTGCGCTTAGAGATGGGGAAAGAGGAAAAGATAGAGGCAAAGCTCGGGGGGTGGGGGTTAAAGAGAGGAGGAGGGAGATTGGAAGTGGGAGCTTTTGAGTTTTGAGGCTTGAGCTCTGGGCAGGGGTTGGAGTTGAAACTGGGGATGACGGAGGATAAGGAAGGGGTTGAGGTTGTTCTGTAAACCTGGCAGGGCGGACGGTTGTGGTTGGGCTGCAGCTTTAGCGCAGACGAAAGTCAGAGAAAGGGCCCATAGCTGTGGTTCGACGTTTCACTCACAGTTACGATCAAAAGGACATCTTTTGTGCGGAGTTGGACTTGGACTCACATTGAATTGCCCCCACTCCAGTTGGACAGAGTGTTCGGCCTAAGACTGCTTTGTTTATTTGTGTGTGACTTCAGATGAACTAAGTCTTTGTAGGTTTATGATTTGGCCTGGGTCAAAGGGCTTTGTGTTGTAGACTCACGGCCGCAGGCTGAGCGGAGGCCCCGGGCCCCGGAGCGCTTTCTTGAGAGGGCAGCGTGGAGGCCAGGGGCCACAGGGTAGACCCCCAGGGCCCTGAGGTCATCTCATAGAGGGCCCCAACTATTTAAAACCTCACCTGATACTCGCCCTGTGGCCTGGGTGCGGAGTGAAGACTCGCAGCATGGGAGGGTGGAGGGAAGGAGTAGATGCACTACCAGCAGCTGTCACCATTAGCTGCTTGTCTGTCAGACGTGCATGTTGAAGTGCGTGTGCCTCCGTGCCCGTCAGTGCGTGTGCAACTTTGCCATGGTGCATATTTAAGAGCAGTGTATTCTATGTGCGTGCATCTATGTACCAGCAGGTGGCAGTGACACTGATATATTCCGTTCTCAATCACCGCTTGATGCTTCAGAGCGATACAGCAAAGCAGACTCGTCTCATGTCTTTGACTCCAAGCCCCGGCTCAAAACGCAGTGTGACCTGCGTGCCGAAAAAACATCGTTCTCATCGAATTAAACCCCCCCCCCCTCTGGCGTCACGCTGACTTTGATTCTCGAACGAGACACAAGCTTTTGAAATTCAGTTTAAAGGGGATCAACTTTTCAAGAGCAGCCCCCCTCCTTTGCATTTCTGCTTTTTATCCAGAGTGATTGAGAGCCAAGCTGACAGAGCCGGTGGTTGTTTTGTTGTTTTGCCGGTAATGGCGGTGCAGAGGAGATTCAGTGTAATGTTAAGTGCATGCGGAAAAGGGCCCTGGCATTCCTTTCTTGTGGAGGAAGATGAGGAGGAGGAGGAAGAAGAGGAGGAAAGTTCTGAGTGTGGCTTCTCCGCTGAGAGGATTGTGGTTTTCATGATTGAATTATCCCTTTTTGTTTTTGATGTGTAACGGACGCAGGAACACACGTTACACGCCGGGGACGTGCACGTAGGTGCGGCACGCATACATACGCGCGTGCGGACGACTTCTTGCGGACATGCACTGTTCCCTCTGGGTTTTGGGGTTTGGGTTCTGTGACTGAGCGGATGGTTGACTGGGGTTGGCGTGGTAGGTTTTCTCTTGCAGGCCTGCTGTTGCCTCCTCCCTTTTCATCCTTCTGCCCCCCCCCTCTCCCTCTCCCCCTCTCTCTCTCCCTCTCCCTCTCTCTCTCTCTCTCTCTCTCTCTCTCTCTCTCTCTCTCTCCCTCTCTCTCTCTCTTCCTCTCTCATTCACCAGCCGCAAGCAATCAAACACGCAAATGTACCCACACCCAACATTTTTGCCTAGTTTGCTCAGATATGCACAACATATACAATAATCTATTGCTCCGTCCATTTATCCATTGGTCTCTCTCTCCACACACGCACACACACACACCCACACACACACATGCACGCGCGCGCGCACACACACACACACACACACACACACACACACACACCCACCCAAAGAAACACCCAAAGAAACACCGATACACACCCACTTTAACACAATCTCACCTGAGCAATTGCACAGTTGTGCGCACACACACACACACACACACACACACACACACACACGCCCGTACGTGCACAGACATTTTCAAACTAACCGTGCGTTTATCAATTGGCTACAAACAGAATTGAACCTCCGTAGAAGAAAAAACATTCCAGCGTGTTGTGTTAAACTTTACGAGTTGATGAAAAGCGCAGGCTCGCTGGTGAGGGATTTAGTGTGGGGAAACATTGTGCCTCTGGTGCTGTTTACCTAAGCTGCCTCTCCCTCGCCGGAGCGCCTACCTGTTTAGCTTAATGTGAAATAAATTTCTAGCTTGTTCAGGTCTCCGTGTGTGTCCATTTCCCTGTGTGTGTGTGTGTGTGTGTGTGTGTGTGTGTGTGTGTGTGTGTGTGTGTGTGTGTGTGTGTGTGTGTGTGTGTGTCTGCGGGAAACACACTCCCATTCACAAATGACATCCTGTGATGCCTCCAAGCTCTCTGTTTACGGTTTGCATTCTTTCTGGCGTTCTTATTTAAAAACCAGAGCGCTGCGAATGATCCCCCTCTCCCTCTCTCCTCTCCTCCGTCCTCCCCTCTCCTCTCCTCTCCTGTCCTCTCCTCTCCTCTCCTCTCTTTCACTCCCTCTCTATCGCTCTCATTTTCTCTCCCAAACCCACCCCTATCCCCCTCTCTTTTCCCCGCTGCCAAAAAGTTCTCTCCCTTCTTGCCGAGCCTCCTCCCCCTCGCACTCCTCCCTTTCCTCCTCCTCCCCTTCCCTCCCCCCCCCTCCCCTCTCTGGCTACAGAGAGAGAGAGGGAGGGAGGGAGGGAGAGAGTGAGAGTGGCCTCAGAATGCCAGATGTATTACAGAGCGAGGCACAGCAATGTAAACACTCAGCCCTGCCATGAGAGCAGGGTGGTCTGGCCTCTGCCTCTCCCTCCCTCCTCCCCTCCCTCCCTCCCTCCCTCCCGCCCTCCCCCCCGCCCTCCCTCCAGCCCTCACTCTGCCCCCCCCCCCCCCCCCTCCCCACACCCCACCCCCTGTCCTCTCTTCCCTCCCTCCCAGAGCTGACTGCCAGGGAGGCGGAGAAAGAAGGAAACGGCAGAGGGAGTGTATGTGTGTGTGTGTGTGTGTATGTGTGTGTGTGTGTGGGGGGGGGGTAAGGAGCATAGTAGCTGTAGTGTATGCTTGTGTTTTGGCTGCGAGGCTCCACTAGGAGAGATCGGGGGGGTGCGGATTGATGCCTTTCAGACTGCGAGCACACGGGGCTTTTCTTTTTCTATCTTCTTCCTCCCTCCCTCTCTTTCTTTTAACGGGAACCCTGTTTTTCGTCCCAAAATGTGTGTACCGTCGGATTTATCTGCCGTTGGACGTGGCGTGGGGTTTCGCTGGGCTCCCTTCTGGCAGCGCACTCATTACTTTGCAATTCGGGTCATCGCAGTCCTGAAGGAGTGACGTCATAGAAGCGCGCAGTTACGCACGCACCGCACGGAAACGCACACACACACACACAGAAACACACACAGAAACACACGCAAGGCCGACACGATGATATAAATCGTTTCCTCCTCTCGGATGATTGAGAGGCTTAAAGCCCCGGAATGAGTCACTCTGCGTCAGGATGCAACAGGATCCAGCGCCCTCGGGCCGACCCTCGTCCTGCGCTGAGACGATCCTGCTGTTGAAACGGGGGGAACACCTGACACCGCGGACCACACCACGCGCTCACTCCGGGTCCCGGTTTGGCGTGAACGCCGGGAGCCTCGCGCTTCGGTCTAGATTCGGAAGGGTCACTCCCAACTCTTCAGCAGTGCCGTCGTGCTATTACAAAAATATTTCACGGAGCAAATTCAGTCAAATGCAGATTATAAATTAAATATTTCCATTCATTTGAGACTGTGGTGGTATTTTACATAATCGGAATATAGTTGCATAACTTAAAGTCGATATAGAATCACTTTTGTTCCCTTCCTATCTCTCTTTTAATTAGTATTTCTCCCCTCTCCCTGTCACCTTTCCAGTTGTTATCTGCCTTGCCCCTGCCTATCTCGCTCCGCCTTTCTACGTCTTCTCTGCTCCACATTTAGGAATGTGTGATTTGGGGATACTGGGAATCACTGGCCATCTTTCCAGGAAATGACAGAGAGATGGCTGGCTCAGATTGGCTGCTCAGGCTCATGTCACGGTCTGTTATGGCTGGGACCCGGGCCAATCGCAGGGCGGCAAAGGCCGCCTGGGGAGAGGGCTCACCTGGGATGCATTCGACAGGCACAGACAAGAGTGGGCCCTGTGTTAAAGCGCACACACACATTGTTTTGTTTATTATTCAGAGAGAAGTTTTCAAAACATTGCATTGCATAATCATTGCAATTTCTCTATTGATGTGGAATTCGAGGAATGGGTTTAGTCACCGCTTTTCCTCTTTATTTTCCTCGCATCGCAGAGCAGCGGATGCTTGTTTTCCTTGTTGTGATTTTATTCACTTAAAATGAACAGAGAAAAAAAATAAATCCCCAAACGTTCCTTTGGTCCCATACATTAATTAACACGTCATTATTCCTGACGTCTAGGGGTGTTTTTTTCGGCCCCGACCGGCAGCTTCCAACACAAGCGTGCACACACACTATGCACGCAAGCCTCTCTCTCTCTCTCTCTCTCTCTCTCTCTCTCTCTCTCGTGTTCTTTCTTTCCTCACCCCGCTCTCTCCCCGCTCTGTGCTCTGTGAATCCAGTGGCATTGAATAGGATTTCTTTTTAGGAAGGGAAAAAGGGGGAGAGGGACCTCAATGAAGGCAGCAACGTGGAAGAATCTGCCCATTGAGGAGTGTGTGAATGTACACCTCGGGCCCAGGGCAGGCAGCATTTGGAGCCAGCCGACTGCTAAATACACCCATTTTAGGGGCTGCGAGGGCCGGACAGGTGATTAGCATAATCAGGGGGCTAGGGGAGCCATACATATGGTAATGCTGGAGTGGGGGTGAGGGACGGTGCACTGGGGAGGGAGGGGGTGTGTCGGGAGTGTGTGTGTGCGTGTGTGTGTGTGCGGAGGGGTCTGCGTGTGTGTGTCTGTGTGTGTGTGTGTGTGGGTGGGGGGGGGGGGGGGCAGAGCCTTGGCAGCTGGGGTGTCACATTTGTGTCAGGGGTCGGAGGGGGTGCTGGAGGTGGAGGGGTGCGGGGGGTGTTGGTAGCGGTTGTAGGAAGACATTGTGCTACAGCTGCACGTCAGAGCACTCCCGACCATTTCTCTCCATTTCTCACTCAATCTCTCTGGATTTCTCTCTCTCTCTCTCTCTCTCTCTCTCTCTCTCTCTCTCTTTCCTTCACTCGTTCTCGTAGTGTATCAGCCCTGGGTGGCATCTCTCTTCCCTTGATTTTGGAGGGGGGGGTTACTGGGGGAAGTGGCTGTAGGTCAGATGGGGTCCCGACTCTCAGTGACGCCTTTCAGCAGGTATTTGTACTTCTGTACTGCCCTCCAAAAACAACTGTAATGTTATTATTATTATTATTATTATTATTATTATTATTATTATTATTATTATTATTATTAATAATAATAATAATAATAATATTAATAATGATCATATACCACAAATATTACACATAATATTTCAGTACTATTAAATACTTCGCACTCCCCCCCCGAAAATGTATGAAGTACTATCTTATCCTTGGTGCATCTACTGTGCAGAGAGCCGCGATCATATTCTCTGTCAGTCATGCATGTTGAACGCCGTGTTTGCAAACCGAGCGACACACTTAACTTTCCGCTGTGTCGAGCAGACTCTCTGGCAACAACTGCGCAGTTAAAAGACGCTTGTCAGACATCATGCTGCCTTCACCTGTTTGTTTTGTTCGGTCGGGGGGCAGTCCAGGCAACCCGAGCCTGGCGAAGTTCCCCGGCACGGCGGTGAAAAAGTAACCGCTCGCGCTTTTTACAATTTGTCAGATAATGGAGGTGAACCCAAACGGCGTCAATGGCGTGGATCCCGCAAAGTGGAATCAAACGCTCGGGTCGAAAGTTCAGTTTTCTCAACTTCTGCTGACACGCACGTTGAAAAATGTCAGAGACGAAGGGGGAGTTTGGGGGGTTGTTTGTTTGGTGGGTGCTTATCATAAGAAACCTGCAGGCGCTCTTGAGCCAAGGCTCGGCGTGTTGCTTAACGCCGCTGATCCTTCATTGAGCTGAGCTCGTCGTTTGGGGTGTCAGGCACTGTTTCTGTGTTTCAACGCGCGTGTTTTTATGTGGGCCATAAAAGCAGATGGCTTCTTGCCCAGACGCAGATTTGTTTTATTTCCTCCGCTTAAGGATGGAGAAGGGCCATCATTGTTTGTGTTGGTATTAAAGATTTTACTGCATGAGATTCTACTACGACTTTCCTGACTAACGTTCATCATACTTAAATTAAAAACCCCTTTTTTGCGCGGCTCGTTGTTTTAACCTTTTTTTTATTTACCTGCATAACAGAGCTGACATCTGACTGAGCAGCTTCACATCGGTAATCGTGTGATTATTTGAGGAGGGTCCTGACAGGGCGGTGTGGTTCTGGGGAGCCAGGGTACGGGAGGTCGCTGGAAACTCACTGGCAGAGTGATGACCTGGTTTTAGGGGGCTTCCTCCTCACAACAGGGGGCCCCGCTGAGAGGGGGCCTAATCCAGCTAATCCCTTCTGCTCACACACACGCACACACACACACACACACACACACACACACACACACACACACACACACACACGCAAACACGTGCACATACACGCACATGCACGCACACACGCGCACACACGCACACACACAGAAATGTATAGATACATAAACACACAGGCACACTTACATGCATCCATATTGCATATACGTACATTCATATGGTAAAAAATACCCCCCAGCACACGCACAGACACACGCACGGACACACGCACACACACACACACACACACACACACACACACACATACACACACACACACACACACTCATCCACGTTCCTATCACATAACATGACCCGACTCCCTATACCTCCTTTAACACCCCTGTCATCACCCCCTGCTGAGGACTCTGATACTGGTTCAGACCTTTACAACTGACCCATGATAGCAGGACCCCTAGCCTGCCCCCAAACCGCTCAGGGTGGCTTCGTCCTGGATGACTTTTAGGCTGTGAACTGTGATTGGATGTGGCCACGGATTGGAACACACAAATATTGTTATTTGTGTTGTACTATTTTTTACATAAATTAATAGAAGATAGTTGTTTTATAACTTCAAGATGCCACATAAAAAAGCCCAAAGAGGTTCATCACATTTAGCTATAGCTATGGCCATTTAAACAATTTTTGTAAAACAAATTTCTCTTATATTACAAACTTTAAGGTGCAGTGTGTAGAATTTATGGAACAGACTTGGCACAAATTGAATAATAATAATAATAATATTCATAAGTATGTTTTATTTTGTGTATAATCCCATGAAAATAGGAATCATTGTGTTGGCCTTACTTTAGAAAGAGCCGTTTTAATCTGCATAAGGAAACCAAGTACCAAACGCTGGCTCGAGAGAGGGCCTTTTGCGTTTTTCGTGAGTTTCACAACCACCGTCGCTCCCACAGGGGCCGCCACGTCGCACCGCCGTGGGGAGGGGTATTCAGTTGGTGGTGATCTGCAACCTCAGCACTAGATCCCACTAAATTCTACACACTGTGCCTTTAAGCTGTTATTCTCCACTTCATATTAAGGATCCTTAATTCGATACGCATTAGGACAACGACCCCATTTGATAGATAAATATATTCTCAGAGTCGGGTCCCTCTCTGGGACCCGACTCGGAGAATATATTTATTGTTCGGGACAATTTAGTCCCAACTTCTTTACCTATACTCTACTATAGTTTGGGATTGTACATTCTCTAATGGTGAGAACGTCTTGTAAAGGAAATAGTGGTGAACTATGCTGCAGGGGGCCCCCATGAACCTCTTGAAGGACCCATGGGGGTCCCCGAACCCCACATTGAGAACCAATGATCAAGAGTATAAAATTTGTTAACAATATCAATAACGGTATACAATCCCACTAGAAGAAAATAAATGATAGCATGGATTCAATTCCCTGGTCAATTTTGATTCATATTTCCAGCGTGTGTGCATCATAGTGAGTTATTTAGCAATGACAGTGGAAAGTAAGGAGGTGTTGTCATTGCCTGGGATAAGAGAGAGAGAGGGGGGTGGGGGCAGTGGGGGCGGTGGGGCGGGTACTGTGTTGTGGTTTGGAAAAGAGAAAGGAAGGACGGAGGGAGGGAAGGAGGGAGGGATTCGATTTGACAGGGGGGCTGGGCTGATTGTCATCATGATCCAGCCAATCACAGTGGAGAGCACATTGGGGTATCTGGAAGTTCACAGGGAGAAGGGGGAGGGGTGATGTCAGTTGCTGCACGCCCTACCCCCCCTTTCTCCCTCCCTCCCTCCCTCGAGCTCCCCTACTCTGAGAATAGGGGGGTCTAGGGGTTAATGTTATGCAACAAACTGAATACCCTTACTGGGCTCTCCAATACAGTGACACGCATAGACTGCTCTCTCCCTCTCTCTCTGTCTCTCTCTCTCATCCATTGGTCTAGCCTCCCTTTCTCACCTTCCCACATGGTCAAACACCTGGTGTGTGTGTGTGTGTATGTGTGTGTGTGTGTGTGTGTGTGTGTGTGTGTGTGTGTGTGTGTGTGTGTGTGTGTGTGTGTGTCTGTATGAGTGTATTTCAAGGAGATTTATTTTGTTCTCCAGCTTGCCAAAATTCTGTCAGTTGTCTCACACACACACACACACACACACACACACACACACACGCTTGCACGCACGCACGCATACACGCACACACACACACACACACACACACACACACACACACACACACCCATGAACGTGCGCGCGCACACACACACACACACACACACACACACACATTCGTGTACTGGTATCAAAGTGACGTCCAAGTAAATACACCTTGTTAGTGAGGACCCATGTTTCTGGTGCACTTCCTTCTAAACCAAACAATAGTAGATTGGGAGAGCGGTCCTCACAAGTAACAAACACACAGACACACACACACACACACACATACACACACACACACAAACAAATAATAATACACAGGAACACGCCAGGGACATCGGATGCGAATGAAGGGACGATGGGGATGGGAGGGGGCGAGAAAGGGGAAAGAAAGGGATGAGCCAAAGAAATGAAAGACAGAGAGGAGAGAAGGGCAGATGGCGAGAAGCGGAACGGGAAACGTTTCTGAGTCAATGGCACCTTGTCTCGGGTCAGCGCGGAGGAGGCGGCGGACTTATCAACACACGCCGAGGTCAACTGGTTTCCTTCGCGCAAAGAATTTGGGAATATGTGTCATTGAAGAAACACAGCTGTGTGTACACAATTACAGGCACACATATGCACGTATGCACAGCCGCGCGCACACACACACACACATGCGCACACACGTTCGCACGCATGCATGCATGTTGAAAAAAATTAAAGACGCGCAGCCACCCATCCTCCGACTTTGGGAAAACACACACAACCACCCACCGCCCGGCACACACACACACAGACGTGGATGTGCGTATATACGCACGTGGACATGCACATAACACACACACACACACACACACACACACACACATGCACACACACACACAAACATGCACACACGCGTCACACACACACACACGGGCACGCACACACACACACACGCGCACATGCGGCACACACACACGGGCACGCACACACACACACACACGCACACACACTTCCCCGGTCCAGCTGGGGTGTTAATTTCACCCCGAGGCTGTGCAAGTGTTGACCCCAAAACGCTGTAACCTCATGAAGTGTGGAATTCTCCAAGCCTGAGGCCGTAATGTGCTGTTTCCTGTAGAGAAACAGAGAGAGAGAGAGAGAGAGAGAGAGGGAGAGAGAGAGAGAGAGAGAGAGAGAGCGAGAGAGAGAGAGAGAGATTACATTCCTGGAGTTGTCTTGCTGTAAAATCACGGTCTTTGGGTGGCAGTCCAGGTCTTGGAATAATATTACGGAGAATAGAAGGGAGGAAGTAAAGAGAATGAGGGGAAAAAAGAGAGAAAGCTTCCCCCGCATTCAGCTGCTTTGTTTGTTTTTATATTGCTCATTATTTGTTCACTTGTTTGCTTTAAACAAGCAATAGACACCCCCCCCGCACGGTTATTCTAGATGAAAAGAACGATAGCGTTTTACATCTCTCCACCCATTTCAATGAGACGTTTTATTTTCAAGGGTTTGTGATCTACTTGGAGTAGATGGCGCCAGCGTCCGCCATTTCCACTCATGGTCATGCATCGGTTGGTGCACTTCCTGTCCTGTTCCGCCGTAAATCCATCGTTTTCCCGGGATCTCCGACCCGGTGGCGGTCCCAATGCATCGTAATATGGAGGCTTATAGGGAACCGATCCAAACGCCGACGGTGTCATTATTTTATATCCATTACACTGCGCAATCAACATTGATAAGTAAAAGCAAGAAAGTTGTCTCCTTTAAATTCGGTGCTCTCTGTGGTGGTTATGAGACGCAACTCCAATCTGTTTAACTACAATTCCTTTGCAAATTTCCCAATCTACTGGGGCGGAGTATTGGGCACGAAGCGAGTGTAAACAAACATGGCGGAAATGGACTCATTGGATAGATTATTTACAACATTTGCCCGTCTGCCACCGCACCGCGACAACACAAGTTGAGGTGGTGCCGAACGGTTATAAATCGTAATACCCACGGCTCACGTGTGCGTTTTGAGCCTTAGGGGGCTGAGCCAACGGTTCCATAACATTCCTGACGTCGTTGCGTCGCTCGTAGTTACGTGTGGACCATATTGAATGGTCTGTAGGTTGTGGGGGGGCAGGATGATGATGTCACGACTAATCGAATGGGATTCTTGCTGGTTGCCCACCACGGGGGGGAAAGCCCATTCCTCGTAAGCAGAGTGGTATTTCATTTAAGCGAGAAATGGTTGCATCACTTCCAAAGTATCGATACAACGTCGAATACAATTTAAAAAGCGGATCGAGAAATAGAGACGATAGAAGGGAAATCGTATCCGGGTTGTCATTGCTTTTTGACCCGGCCCTACTGTGCCCCGATGTGAAAATGCGTTTATAACGATCGTTCATTCTCCATGGGTGTATACTATCCAGTACACAGAGCATGAGAAATGGTTTCACTTAGTTTGCGAAGGAGTTGCGGTGTCGCGTCCGTGCGGTCTCGTACAGAATGCCGTTGGCCCGCTCGGCACCCTGAGCACTGAGTGTACCAGACAAGTCCACTTGTTAGTACGCTGTCTGTGTGTGTGTGTGTGTGTGTGTGTGTGTGTGTGTGTGTGTGTGTGCGTGCGCGCGCGCGCGTGCGTGCGTGTGTGTTCAGCCTCCGAAATCAGTTCCATGCTTTCGCTCTGCGCACGGCCAGGCCAGTGGAACTGTCTCGCTTGGCCGGCGGTGGAAAGGCGGAGCGCGCCTCCCCGGCTCGGCCCCGGTTCTGCTTCTAATGACGAGTATTATAAACATGCCTTCCTGCGGGATCCGATGGGGAAGGCTGTTTGGGAGCCGAAAAAAAGAAATCAAGTGTGCTTCCCCTAATGCCCCGCGACGTGGCCCGCCTCCCCTCCTCCTCCATTGGTCTGGCTGGGTGGTCTGGGTGGCCCAAGCAGAATCGCCGAAGCCGATGTTAAACTTTAAAAGCCGCCACAAAAGGGGGCTGAAAAATATTTGGCCCCGGGCCCCGTTGTTGTGTGAATCGAGAGGAATTGTTAAATTGGATTAAGGTCTAATAAAATGTCACTGATTGTTCACACTGCCAGCTCTCGTACCAGGCGGTTCTGGTGTCCGTCTGTGTGTGTGTGTGTGTGTGTGTGTGTGGGCGTGTGAGTGGAAGCAGACAGAGAAGTGTATATGGTCTGCTTTTTAATTTCACACGCTGACGGGAGGGTTTGAAATCAAAGCAGTAAATCAGACACAGTTACACAGAAGGGAGAGATACAGAGACACACACACATACGCACACACACACACACACGTACACACACACACACACATACGCACACACACACACACACACACACACGCACACGCACACGCACACACACACACACATTCACGCACGCACACACATTCTCAGCAGTGGTGACTTGTTTCCTCAGTAAAAGTACAAATACCCTGACACAAAATGACTCTAGTAAAAGTCAAAGTATCACATCAACATTTCTGCTTCAGTAAAACTAGATGAGGGCTTTCTCTTAAATTTACGTAAAATATTATTAACTCAAATTAATTGTAGCGCTGATGTAACAGAGCCGATAATATGGGATTACACAATCTGATTAGTTCAGTGGGTTGGTTCCTCTTACTTTGGATTGCTTTTGATGTATATAAATGTAATTCCTGTTAAAAGGAAGAAAAAAAGATAAACCAATTAGCGTCACTGTGTTTGAAAGTATAAATATTTGCTTTTAAATGTAGTGGAGTAATCATAGAAAGCCTAACCCAATACACTTACTGAGTAGTTACACTTGAAAATGTACTTCAGTACGGTTAAGTACTTGTACTTGCTCACTTCTCACACAACCACACACAACCTTTTTTTTTTTTTTTACCATGCACACACATTTATAATAAAACTTGACTGTAGTGTAACTGCCTTCTCAAGAGCTTTTAAAAGAAATGTAAAAATCCAGCCCCTCTTGTTTTTTGTCATCGTACGTGGACGGAGGAGCCACGCGGCCGAGCTATGCGTCTGCGTGTGGGAGGCCCCGCCAGGGCCGCCCGGGCCGCGCCGAGGCCTGAAAGGCTGCTTTTGTAGCAGGGGCGAGCAGGGCGACGAGAGCGCACGCACAGGGCTTAGTCCCACCACTATACTGGGAGTGGAGCCTAGGAGAGAGAGAGAGAGAGAGAGAGAGAGAGAGAGAGAGAGAGAGAGAGCGTGCACACACACACACACACACACACACACACGCACATGCATGCATACACACACACTGCCACACACGCTGCCAAGCTACCCTCCAGGACCAACCACCTAACTCACTTTTCTCTTTTACATGGTCGCATACAAGACCACACGCATGCGCACACACACGCACACACACACACACACACACACACACACACACCCACACTCACACACACACAAGCACCCATGCACGCACGCACACACACACACACACACAGACACGTCTGACATGGCATACCTGTCAGCAGGTTTGAGTAAAAACATTAAGTCCTCCGTTTGAAATGTGGATTTTGTTTGACGGACGTTGCTCTCCTGGATCCAGAGGAGTCGGAGTGTTTGGCAGCGCAGCGCTCGTTCTGTAAGCAAAGCTCCTTTTGTTTTAGATAGCGCTCTGATAACGTCACGACTGGGCGCAGATGAATTTGTTTGTTTTTTTCTCCCGCCCCTTTGGAGAGAGAAGCAATCACCAATGTTGTTGGAAGCCATTTGGATTCCGCAACAATTAGATTGATCTGTCGTGTGATATAGTCTCCCAATTCGCAGACTGTGGTAGTTCACTGTAAATGTGATTCGATTATATGCTACTCAACTGGCGGTCCGGGGGCCGAATGTGGCCCGCACGTCATTATAGATTGGCCCTTTGAATCAGATAAATTTGCAATCAACAAAAAGAGACACCACCACAATAGGTGACTAATATGACTCGGTTTCCTCCAATAACAGGAGGCAGTCTCACCACCATTGGTGCGCATTTTCTTCTTCACTGTGTACAAGATGAAAATACGGTCTCCAACAGACGGTCTCCAGTCACATCTAAACATAATTATTATTATTTTTTACCCTTTGTCGTTTGTTCGTGTTTTAACGGCGCGGTCGGACACGCCGGATTTCAAGTGTCCCCCTCCCTCTCTCCCTCTCCCGTCCAGTGGGCGGGCGTGTGAACCAGGAGCTGAAGTACACGCGCCAGAAGATGGGGGAGGAGGCCATGTTCAACCCCCAGCTGATGATCCAGACGCCGCGGGAGGACGGGGCCAACATTCTGACGGTGGAGGCGCTGCAGCAGCACCTGGACTCGGCGCTACGAGCCAGCAGGGTGCGTGTCTCCCTTTACAACAGGTAGGACCGGGGCGTCGCAGGGTTCTCTTCGCGTTCTGTCTCCCCGCTCGTGTCTCTTCTCCTCAGGGGCGAACGGGTGATTTATAATACGTCACACGTGTGGCGATCACGCATTTTTTTTCCTTTTTTTCCCCCTGTTTTTCAGACACTGGAAATTAGAAGACTTATGCTACAAGTCGGGAGAGCTTTTCACGGAAAATAATTATGTGGATCTGGTAAGGAAGGGATGAAGCTCGATTTGACCATGTACTGCATGCTCCGGTGCCCGAAAAAACAAAAAAACTAAAAAAAAACGCTTGCCCGGTTGCCCCAGGCATTCAGATTTGGACGACCGTCTTGTGTGGACTGGTTGCCCCGGTTGTCTACAAGTTCTTATATGTAAAAAGAATTGAAATAAAATTAAAAAACTTACCTCTGTATGTATAGAAACCTCTGCCAAGGAAGATGAGTTCTCCTGGCGCATTGAGTTACTCTGTATAAAATGGCGAAAAAAAGTGAGAAATTATATAAGATCATTATTACTCATCATAAGATGATTTCAAATTTGGCAACCATTTTATTAGTTTTATGAGCAATAAAGATAGAATATGTATATATATATATGGAATCCTGTGAGGTAAAGATAATGTAAAGATAATGTGTTTCAATTATTAATTGCGTGTCACTTTTCTTCCTACATACACAGAGCAAACTGTCGGCGCTGCCCTGTATTTTACGCATGTCTCTCGCTCCCGTTCTAGATGATAGAAAAGCTACACCCCTGCCTCATCATCACCCCCTTGGACTGTTTTTGGGAGGGAGCAAAACTCCAGTCCGGGGTGTTCTACCTCCCGTAAGTACACAACGAACACCAACTCAACACCAAAAAAGCACAATCCTCACATTTGTCGGGAATATTGTCCCAAAGGAAGTGGGACACTGTAGAGAAAGCATTCAATGAGAGCTGCTTGTGAAATTGGGATAATCATTTAATGCCATAAGAGTATGAATAATGAATATAATGAATAGATTACACCAAATAATAAATTCAGGTGCAATTGATGCAATGATGTCGGTGGCTGAGATCCAGTGTGTTTCGGAAATCCATATGCTCATATTACGGTGACATGGTTTTGAGATTGACGAATGTCGTATTAGAGAAAGAGAGACAAAAAAGGACAGACAGGTAAATGAGTAGGGGGGGGGGGGGTGTTAGTGAGACAGGGAGAGGGAGAGACAGTGAGAGATTGGGATCTAGAACCCTGGTGTTTTTACCCTTGTTGCAGAGACCGCCAAAAACATGCTTAGCCCGAGCCAGCAGTGAGCGCACGGCTGTGTGCGCGTAGTGTTCTTTGGTGTGTGTGTGTGTGTGTGTGTGTGTGTGTGTGTGTGTGTGTGTGTGTGCGTGCGTGTGTCCCGAAATCGTCCCCCTCTGAAGGCTCTATTGTAGTGGTTGCTGGCATGCGTATCTCTCCTGCCCAGGGCCTCACACCATTGTCTGGCTCCTTCTGTTGCTAATGGCCTGCTGCTACAGTAACACTCAGCAGAGCTCTACCTCGGGATGCTGCGGGAGTTTGTGTGTGTGTGTGGGTGTGTGTGTTTGTGTGTGTGTGTGTGTGTGTCTTGTCACCAACTTTGTGCATCTATGGTCCGATGGGGGTATCTGCTCATGTTCTAGTGTGTGTGTGTGTGTGTGTGTGTGTGTCTGTGTGTGTGTGTGTGTGTGTGTGTGTGTGTCTCAGATGGTAAATAAGGTTTTTACTATGTTCTGGTTGGGAGGCTGGGAATAATGACCCAAGCCTGGTTAAGCACATACAATGTAGTCTGAACCATGGAGAGAGGGAAAATAGAGCGACTGGAATGTGTGAGGGATGGAGAGAACACGGAGAGACGAGGACGGTTCGGGCAGATTCTCTATGCTCCGCCGTTGCATGATGGGAAATGGGCTCCGTTTTACCGCCGCCTCGCTAATAAACTCGAGGGAAGTAGGCGATACCCAAACTCAAACTAATAGTCGAGGTGAGTTTTCTGGAATCCTTGACTATTTCAACCATTCCCATTTGAGGGAATGGTGATTTTGCGATCGCGAACATTCAGGCAAATTCAGTCAACATCCGCAATATTTGCGAGAGCTTGCCTCTTTGATTTTTTCGCCAATACCTGAAATTTTACTTAAAACCACCTCCACTTCGCAATTTGGTTGCAACAATCACAAAAAAAAAAATCGCTTTTTGGTGACAAAGGTCTCCGCTAAACGAGGTCATGTAATATAATGGAATTGAATGCAGCGTAAAGTAATGTATGGCAACAAAATCTCCACCAACTACCTCCGTGTTCCTTGACTCCCGCCCCCGCAGCGGTAAGCCCCCTCTGCAGTGGACCAACTTCGACCCCATGGAGTTTCTGGAGGAGCTGCAGGCGCTGGGCTACTCCGTGGAGACTTTCGAGGACATGCTGGAGAAGGCCAGCGTGGGACACGGCTACATGGACAGACCCTGTCTGAACCCCGCCGACCCCGACTGCCCCCTCACCGCGCCCAACAAGAACACCACCAAGGTGGGAGAGCAGGAAAAGCACGCTCGCACACACACACACACACATACACACACAGACACACATACACACATACACAGACACACACACACACACACACACACACACACACACACACACACACACATACACACACACATACACACAAACAGACAAACACACACAGACACACACACACACACACACACATACACACAGACACACATGATGGATGTGTACATACTGTATGTTATTTTTTTTTAAATCTTTTACTACTTATTAATTATTTTATCATTTACTCATTGTCTCTTTGTTGACTTGCACTGATTTCTGCTGCTGGAACTGAATAAAGGATGCCCACAATGTGCGTACTGATGTTATCCGTTGTGGAGTTCTATGACCGACCGCGTTTGACCATGTGAGCATCTTTCATCAAAACTTGACACCGCTTTTGTCCCGCCTTGTCTTCCCGCCGTTGTCGTGGCGACAGCCGTTCGATGTGGCGCGGGTCCTGAGCGGTGGCTGCCACGGTCTGTCCAGGAACTACATGCACTGGCAGGAGGAGCTGATCATCGGAGGAACCACCAAGAACGGCAGCGGACCCCTGCTCAGGTAACACACACACACAGTCTGTGATCGCCGTAGCGCTTATTCTGGACGGCGCGTGTGTTTTTTGTTCCCTTGCACTCTCCAAAACCTTGCGTGCGTGCGTGCGTACGTGCGCGCCCCTGCGCTGTAAATCTTGCAGTCATTAGCAGATTCCAGTGAAATCTTAGAGCTCCAGCTGTTCCTGCTCAGCTCCGACTGCTCTGCCTGGATATTTAATAGCCACTGTACTTATACCCACACAACACACACACACGGACACATGGACACACACACACGGACACACTCTCACACACACACACACACACACACACACACACACACACACACACACACACACCGTGACAGAGCGAGGTGATGTATGGCCTGGTTAGTTTGTACAAATATAAAGCTTTTTGAGATATGTGCGCTGGCTATTAAAACATGTAGATTTATGTAAGCGTCACGCTTCTTTGTCCCGAAATCACTAAAGACTGTGAGCAAAACCCCCAAAAAACTCGTTCAGGTACTCAGTTAAAGGTACGAATAAACCTCTTGAATCCTGAATCTCGAGGTATCGTTTGTGTTTTCAAGCATCTCAAGACAACTTTCTGCATGTGAAATTAGTGCACAGCGTAAACATTCCGACACACACACACAAACACACGCACACATGTACACACACACACACACACACACACACTCACACACACACACACTCACACACACACTTACACAAACACACACACACACACGCACGTCTCTGAGTACAGTGGGGTGCGTTGTTTGTTTTGTGGTTGTGTTTTTTTTCCTGGCAAGGTTGGGTCATTAGGGTGTTTGTGCATGCCCAACTGTGTGTGTGTGTGTGTGTGTGTGTGTGTGTGTGTGTGTGTGTGTGTGTGGGAGGGGGCGGGGTGGGGGTGTTTATGCCCTCAATGTGCGTATGTGTGTGTGTGTGTGAGAGATTTTGACTCTTCATTGGGCTGTTAGCCTTGCCGCCTTGGCCGTCCTGTTCACTGACTGCCACCATTAGTGTGGTTTTATCACCACACCACACTGGTCATCTTCATTCGGAGAGAAACTTTCCTTTTAAATGTAATTTCTTTAGAGTGTAAAGTATTCAACATTTGATTTACTCTCAATATGGCTGAATTTCAAAGCTGTTTCTCGGCCGTTTTCAACCATTTACAACATTTTAAACCGAAATTACCTGAGGCCACAAGGGAATTGCTTAATAATTTAATGTGTCTATTAAAAATAGCCACCATTGTTGAATACTGTTTTATTATTTTTCACATTCTGAAAACATTAAGCAAAATTCCAGGGATTAGTAATTGCATGGGTGATTTTAAAGTTAACTTGTTGGCCAGATTCAATAATGTTTTCATGAACATGAAGCGGGCCGCATTTAATTGCCTCGTGGCCCGGGCCTGTGGTTTGAGACCCCTGATCTACAACTGCTTATTACTCAAATGGAAGTCCAGAACCTGTCCCCTATATCTGGTTAAATTGATCTTGTTCTGAAAACATTTAAGTATCCACAATTAAATTCTATGCTGTATCTTCTCTCCCCTTTCCAATCTCCCTCCCTCCCCCAAAGTGCCCAGGCCCTCCAGACCATGTTCCAGCTGATGACCCCCAAGCAGATGTTTGAGCGCCTGCGGGGCTACATCGAGGTCTCCCACATCAACTGGAACGAGGACAAGGCAGCGGCCATACTGGAGGCCTGGCAGAGGAGATACTCGGAGGTGAGAGAGAGAATGACAGAGAGAGAGAGAGAGAAAGAGAGAGAGAGAAAACCAGAGGAAGCACTGGAGAGAATGTTTTCAGAGACGGAGTAGGAGGAGGTGAGTGAGTCTCCAAGAACTACTGTAAATCACCAGGCGGATACAAGTGAACATGGAAAAAGGCCCCGTCCAAAGCCTGGGCCCCCGATAGATATTAGGCCCCACAGTGTGTGTGTGGTACTGGGCCGAGGCTCGTCCCCCGCTCAGCGCTCTGCGGAGGTACGTCTGGAACACATTAAGGGAGCATGGGGTCTCTCTCTCTCTCACATGCATACATACTTTGCCTATTGCTCTATCTCTTTTAAAATTTCCCGATATCTCTCTCTCGCACACACGCGCGCACACACACACACACACACACACACACACACACACACACACACACACACACACACACACACACACACACACACACACACAAACACAGAAAGGCTCATGCACAATGTCTTTCCCAGCTGTGGCCTCTTTGGTGGCTTATATGTGACATCATCTGGTCTTTGTTTTGGAGGCCCCAACCTCGGCACAGTGTGACCTTGTGTGTGTGTGTGTGTGTGTATGCGTGTGAAGGAGTGTGTGTGTGTGTGTGCGTGTGTGTGTGTGTGTTAATGCCATTAATCTTAAGGCCCTGGACTCCAGCGATGAAGAGGAGATTTTACTGTTTCCCGTTTTATGGAAATTTTTTAAATCAAATTAATTCCGGCAAATACGTTGGGAATGCGACTAATGTGTGTGTGTGTGTGTGTGTGTGTGTGTGTGGGTGCATGCGCGTGTGTGTGTGTGCGGCACACATGTGCGTTGTCACGCGTGACGTGCGACCGCGCATGATCTAGTGTGTGCTCCTTGATGTTTGTCAGCGAGCATCGCTCCCCACTGAGCGGTAATCACAGCTCAATGCCAAAGCCATCTGTCTGCACGGAGACGGCAAGAAAGAACGAAACAAAGAGGGAGAGAGAGAGAGAGAGAGAGAGAGAAAGAGGGAGAGCTCATAAATCAAGGACAGTTTTAAAAATGTTTTTTTGCATGTCTAATAAAGATGGACGCCAAATTTGGAGACAAGGTTGGAGACGATTTTCCAACTTTTTTCAAACTTTTCCTCACCATTTCTTGATGTACTTTCTCTCTCTCTCTCTCTCTCTCTCTCTCTCTCTCTCTCTCTCTCTCTCTCTCTCTCTCTCTCTCTCTCCAGGCGGTACATCAGAGTGTGGCGGCGAACTCGTCTCAGAAAGTCTTGTCGTTCACCACCACCACTCTGGAGGACATACTGAAATCCTTTTCCGACATCAGTGTCATCCGCGTGGCCAGCGGCTACCTGCTCATGGTCAGAACCCTCCACACATTTCTGCACGTGGTTTTTTTTTTGTTTGTTTGAGTGTAATATCGTATACTTTTTCTCTTTTTCGTATATTTCATCTCTTCCTCAAAGAGGAGAAACTAAAAAGGTGTAACGTTATATGAACATTTCAAAAGCATGTTGTGTGAAGAGATTTAGGATTGGAAATAGTTGCGTTGAAATTATCAAGATTCAAGATCAAGATTCAAGACGTTTATTCGTCACATACATATACATACTTTCATACATATATGAAGTGAAATGTAATAACACCAATTACACCAAGGAACATTAATAATATTATTGGGAATGTTTTGAAATACTTCAATATTTTCATTTTTTATTTCTTTATTGTAAATATTGCAAAATATTCACTTTGACGCCACAATTTCCCTTCAGGGATCAAGAAAAAAAATGGAATCAAATGTAATCTCATTAAATTGCACTACACTGAACCTCTGTTTTCACTCTCACGTCACTCTCATGAATGCATCTTTATAAATTATTTCATCCCTGGATTCTGCTTCCAGTTGGCCTACGCCTGTCTGACCATGCTGCGGTGGGACTGTGCCAAGTCGCAGGGGGCTGTGGGTCTGGCGGGCGTCCTGCTGGTGGCGCTGTCTGTGGCAGCTGGCCTGGGGCTTTGCTCGCTCCTGGGTATCTCTTTCAACGCCGCCACCACGCAGGTGAGGCACCACGCCGGCGTACACCGCGAGCTAGCGGGAGAGTTAGAATAGCTCAAACAGCGTGTGAAAAGTGGATCTGTCGCAGTTATCATGGCATAATCAATTATTACATCATCACGATTATTTGAGCCGATCGCAGTCATTTTGTTGAATCGGCACGGATGTATATGGAAGAAATTTGTGGAGATTTTGTGAGCCGACGTTTGAAATGTCGCAATAAATAGACAATTGGCAAATCAAGTGGCTAACCCATCTTTTTATTCCAATATTTTTATACTACCGACAAAATCGACTTATGTTTGGCAACCTACTCACTAAATGACGTGATGTCATCTAATATGTGTTCCAATCTCGGTGGCTCTTCGGAGTGCCCTAGCTGTCCGCTCCCAGGATGACACGCTACCTCGGGTGAAAAATCATATTATGCACACACACCACACACAATGCTGAGAACGGCATCCCAGCATGCATTGTGGGGGCAAGATGGAGGTAATAGTTCCTTATGCAGTGTTGAAAGGGAGGGTTAGGCTGTTTTGGTCTTCTGTTTGTTTCTCTTGTTTTGTTTTCGCATGATGTTCACATCCTCCACGTAGTTTATTGAATACATATTATTTATTTTAAGTCATGTGCGGTCTCCCCGTTGCGATAAATAAGCAAACCCAATTACCCTTTAACATCCCTGTTCTTATTTATATTGGGAACATTAGAAATGTGCTTGGCACGGCGCAGGGAAAGTTGCATAAAAGTTTCAACAAAACGCTCCAAAGATCCCCGTGAATCGCCTTCTAGCAACCCCATAACAAACAAAAACAACTTTCGCCCGCCCGTCAGCGTGTTTATCCAACCGGCAGGACAATCCAAACAGATGCGAAGCGCCGTAGACGTGGAGGTGATGATGTTTTTTATGGCCGGGGGTGGGTCACTCATGGAGGGTGTGTGACGGGGGTTTGTTTTGCAGGTTCTGCCCTTCCTGGCCCTGGGCGTGGGGGTGGACGACGTCTTCCTCCTCGCGCACGCCTTCAGCGAGATGGGGCAAAACAAGAGGATCCCATTCGAGGTGAGGGAAACCGCGCACGGACGCACACACACACACACGCATGCACGCACACACACCTGCACCTCCTCTGTCCTGGTCGTATCTCCTGCTCGGAGGAATGTGCGAGCGCCTGTCTGTGCCTGTGATGTGGCATCGAACAGCCCCTGTGCTACGCACTCATCAAAGCCCAGCTCCACATCAAACCGCCTTTCGCTCCGACCGCATTTCGATTACCGGTTTCAGCGTGGAGCCGCGTGACTCGGGCGTGTCGCAGCGCGCCTCCGTCCTACCCGGACCCCGGGTGTTTAATTAATTGACATTTATTTTTCAGCTTTGCGATCTATGTGGCGCGGTGGCGCAGTGCATTGCACTGTTGGCTCACAGCAAGAACGTGCTGGGTTCGATTCCCTCGAACCCAGGACGATTGCCTCGATCCCTCGATTCCCCCTCCTATTTGGGAGATAACCCGCCCGGAGCACAGGCCCAAATAGGAGCCTTTCTGTGTGGAGTTTGCATGTTCTCCCCCGTGCTCACATGGGGTTTCCTCCACCTAACGTCAGTCCGGACCCCCACCAAAAAACATGCACACATCATCGTCTGACCAGCGATGGACGCTCGTCACCAGGTCCCCGGGCGCGTCCACGAATGCTGCCCGCTGCTCCTGGCTGCCCCCCCGGAGGAAGGACAAGCCAAGGATGGGTTAAACGCAGAGGCCTCATTTCACCGGCCACCATCTATATTGACCTGTCCAGGGTGTACCCCGCATCACCAGTAGAACCACTTCATGCTATGTGCTAACTCAACGAACTCAAATATCACAATGTTTTTTGACAAAAACCTGCGTATTGATATTTTTCCCCCCAAGACAATATGTTGGGAATGACTATTGGTGCTTTCACGAGATACTTATACAGAAGTGGCACGGTGGCACAGTGCTGCCTCACAGCAAGAAGGTGCTGGGTTCCGTTCCCGCCTGGGTGTGGGGGGCCTGTTGGCGCCGCGCTCCGGTGGGCGAGGGGCCTCTTTGTGTGGAGTTTGTATGTTTTCCCCGCGCTCACGTGACCGATGTTGCGCTCCGCGTAATATCGGTCAGAAGCCCCCCCCCTGAAAACATGCAGCAGTACATTGTCTGACCAGCCATGGACGCTGCCCACTGCTCCTGGCCTGCCCCCTGGAGGAAGGACAAGCCTCCATGGGGGGGAAGAGCGGAAAACACATTTAACGCCTCCGTGTGTGTGTGTGTGTGTGTGTGTGTGTGTGTGTGTGTGTGTGTGTGTGTGTGTGTGTGTGTGTGTCGCCCGGGGAGGTAGATTCTCATTGTCAAGTGATATGAATCGTTTTTGACGACACACAGTCAGATACAAAAACAAATTGTCACAAATTTCTTCTTTTTAGTCAAGTTGGTTGTTTTTTTGTCTCCCAAGTTATTGGCGTTTCGGCTAATATCTAACCACGTCAGCGCTCCATCCCTCCTGTCACCCTCCACTTTTCTTCAGTCAGTCAAAAGCTATCACTCTAATCCAAACACTGGCACAGACCCAGGTTATTTCCCTTTTCGTGTGTGTGTTTTTCTTTGTGCGTGCGCGTGCGCGTGCGCATGTGCGTGTGTGTGGGCATGTGGCATCCGTGGATCGGCCACATGCGAAGGGGAAAACACAGACATGTATTTGCTTGTTTTTGTTTTCCTCCATCCCCAGCTTCCTTTGTGGAGCTGAGATTAAAAACCAAACAGAGTCGAAACCTGGTCGTCACCGTCTGACTGACACACACACTCACACGCGCGCGCGCATGCGCGCACACGCGCACGCGCACGCGCACACATACACACACACACACACACACACACACACACACACACACACACACACACACACACACACACACACACACACACACACTTCCTTGTGTGGTCCTGCACGTCCTCAGGTCTTCACACAGCTCATGACAGGAACGTTTATGCCGAGATAGATTTATGGATCCATTAGGATTTAGAATTTTAGAGTACGATTTATTTAGGTTTGTTTGTCTGGAACAACTACAAAGCTCTTTTCTTTCTTTCTTTCTTTCTTTCTTTCTTTCTTTCTTTCTTTCTTTCTTTCTTTCGTCTTTTCTTTCTCTGAACACCTTTCATCTTGGGCTCCCTGTGTTGGAGCAATCACTGTCTGTCTTTCTGTGATAATTGCAAGTAATGCTGTATCTGAGTGATAATCTCTGTTTTAATTGCTTTTCTCAAACTAAATACTAGTCTGACAAGGAGGCTACTCCCTGTACAGCTTTTTTATAGTATATACTATAATGTAGTATAGTGTAAACTACTATATACTATTATATACTGTACTATTCTACTATTTATGCTTTATACACTTTATACACTTTTTATACACACCTGACTTTTTGATATATTTCTGGAAGGGGGTGAAAATCGTGAAATCCTATTGAATTCAAACGGCCCCCCATCTTCTCTATGTCTCTCCCACACTCTCTCTCTCTCTCTCTCTCTCTCTCTCTCTCTCTCTCTCTCTCTCTCTCTCTCTATCTCAGGACCGGACAGGGGAGTGTCTGAAGAGGACCGGAGCCACCGTCGCTCTCACCTCCATCAGCATTGTCACAGGGTTCTTCATGGCAGCTCTCATCCCCATCCCAGCGCTCAGAGCCTTCTCTCTGCAGGTGTTTGTGTGTGTGTGTGTGTGTGTGTGTGTGCGTGTGTGTGTTTTGGGTGTGGCCTTGCACCTTCGTTTTCATTGGCTCCAGAGTGATGGAATCCATGTTTTGGTGTGAGAAAAAAGATAACGACCGCTTGCACAAAACTCAGATAACGTTTGAACAAAACTTCCTCCCAGAGGCCGTGTGTTTCCATTATTTTTCCACACAACAGTGAATTCAGCGTAGGCAGGTTTTTTTTTTGTTATAAAGGCTTTTAATATACTGTAAGTATGGAGTGTGCTCATATTTTGAAATCAGCAGCACTGAGGCTACGAGAACGCTCTCCCAATGGGAACAATAAAAGTACAGCGTGTCACTGAAAGCCACATCCCCAGTCTCATTTAGAGGCTGTTTAGTGGTGGGCAGCATCTGTCCAAATTCTGGTGGTCCACGTAACCCTACCCCTGTTTGTGTGTGTGTGTGTGTGTGTGTGTGTGTGTGTGTGTTTGTGTTTATGTGTGTTTGTGTGCATGTGTGTTTGTGTGCATGTGTGTTTGTGTGTGTGTGTGTGTGTG